>NW_021855773.1:0-1039 GCF_006229205.1 Suricata suricatta
AACCTCATTAAAGTCAAGAAAGTATTCTTACCTATATTTACTTGCTTGTTCACTATTTTTTCTTTTTAATTTTATTTATATTCAAATTAGTAAACATACTGTGTAGTCTTGGCTTCAGGAATAGAACCCAGTGATTCATCTCTTACATATATACCCAGTGCTCTTCCTGAAAAGTGCCCTGTTTAATGCCTGTCACATATTTAATCCATCCCCCACTCACACTCGGTCCAGCAACTCTGTTTTCTCTCTGTATTTAAGAGTCTATTATAGGTTTTCCTCCATACAGTTTTCCAGAGAGACTGTACCAGTTTGCATTCCCACCAGCGGTGCAAAAGGGTTCCCCTTTCTCCACATCCTCACCAACATCTGTTGTTTCCTGTGTTGCTATTTTAGCCATTCTGACCAGTATGAGGTGGTATCTCATTGTGGTTTTGATTTATATTTCCCTGATGATGAGTGGTGTTTTCATGAGTCTGTTTGGCATCTGGATGTCTTCTTTGGAAAATTATCTATTCATGCCTCTGCCCCTTTCTTCACTGGATTATTTGATTTTTTGGGTGTTTAAGTTTGTAAATTCTTTATAGGTTTTGGATACTAATCCTTTATCTGATATGTCATTTGCAAACATCTTCTCCCATTCCGTCAGTTGTCTTTTAGTGTTTTTGATCATTTCCTTTGCTGTGCAGAAGTTTTTTGGTTTTGTTTGTTTTTTTTTTTATCTCAGTGAAGTCCGAATAGTTCATTTTTGTCTTTATTTCCCTTGCTTCTAAAGATATGCCAAGTAAGAAGTTGCTGCAGCCTAGGTCAAAAAGGTTGCTGCCTATTTCCTCTGGTAGGATTTTGACAGTTTCCTGTCTCACATTTAGGACTTTCATCCTGTTTGAATTAATTTTTGTGTATGGTTTAGGAAGGTGGTCCAGTTTCCTTCTTCATATTGCTTCCAGCTTTCCCAGAATCATTTGCTAATGAGACTGTCTTTTTTCCATTGGATACTCTTTCCTGCTTTATCAAAGATTAGTTGGCCATATATTTGTGGGTC
>NW_021855774.1:0-1039 GCF_006229205.1 Suricata suricatta
AGAAATGTTTACTTGTCTTGTGGAACACTTGCAGGACAAGTAACTTGCAATCCAAGGTTTTACAATACATATTTATATATATTTATTTGTATATACGTACATGTGTTTAAGGATAAAATGCAATATTTCCTCTATCAGACTAAGTTGTACTAAAACAAGGAGATCTGTGTGATAATACAATAGCAACAATAATGATAGTGATATTAATAAACATTGAGCAACTAATATATACATATGTATATAGTGTTTTCCTATACCCTTTATAAATAATTATTTTAATCCTTAAACAATTCTCTAAAGTGGTGTTATCATTTTGGATTTGAAGGAATCTGAACTTTGTAAAGTTTCATTCATTTGGCCAGAGTTTAACACTTACAGACTGCAAGCAGCCTAGAATAGTTTAAAATCCAAATCTGTACTAACCCTTTGTCTGTGATCTTTCCAGTGGGCACTACTGTATTGACACACACCACACAGATGATTAGAAGGCAGAGTAAATGACAATCTGACTCCTGTCAGATAAAGCCTTGCTTTATCATCATGAAACTCAGTTTATATTCATCCCTCTTTTATCTTTTGTGTCACATTTTTAAGCAATATTTTTCATGTGTTTTTTTTTTAAATTTTTGAGAGAGACAGACAGAACCCAAGCTGGGGAGAGTCAGAGAGAGAGAGGGAGACACAAAATCTGAAGCAGGCACAGGGCCCCGCACAGGGATCACAACCATGAACCATGAGATCATGACCTGAGCCGAACGAAGTGTTTTATCTTCCTAACTGAATTTAGACTGAAGTTGCTTGGGAAAAAGCAGTGCCTCTTTGGAGTATTTATTTCAATGGGAGAAAACTGAAACATAATCAAAATTTTCAGAAATAGTAAGGAAAACAGTGGTACTCTGAATACTATCTTCCTTCAAATTGTATGAACAGGATTTATTTCTTGCTCATGGAAAGCATGGGGCTATTTGTGGTTGATTACTGCCCTCTGTTGACAACATGTTAAATGTTTTAATATATTCTTAAGAGTATTTAAGGTTAT
>NW_021855775.1:0-1039 GCF_006229205.1 Suricata suricatta
TGATACTGTTTTCATTATTGTAACTTTGTCCTAAGTGTTGAAATCACATGATACTACCCCTTCAAACTATCTCTTCTTTTTCAAAGCTGTTTTGACTGTTCTTAGTCGTTTGCATTTCCACTTGAATTTACAATTTACAATCAAATGACTTCTGCAAAAAGCCTGCTCAGGGTTTCTCTGTTCCTTCTTCTCTGTGCTGTACCCGAACTCTCTCACAAGGCAACATGCTGAGGGGAGGTGAGCGGGCAACTCTGCTATGATTCTCCTTCACTGCCTGATGCCCATGTCTTGAAAAATATCATTTCATATACTTTGCCTTTTTCTCTTTCTCCCTCCCTCATTCCATCCCTCTTCCTTCTCTTCCTTCCTTCCTTCATTTCTTTATGTTATGTCAGGCAGGAGAGTAAATCTAGTCTCTGTTGCTCCATCTTAGCTAGAAGCAGACTTGTGCTTACATTTTTTGAAGTATCCTTTTTCTTTTAGATTAACGTACTGAACTATTTTCAGAAATGACAAGATATCCGAAATTTTCTGATGTACTGATGTATTGGCTGAAACAAGCCACCACTCAGGAGGAGGTGTTTGGAAAAGGTCTGGAGAGACACAGAACTTTCCCCACCTTCTTACAGTGAGCCTGAGGAAATGCACATGTAGAAACTGAATGCCAAGGCTCTCAAACTTTTCAAAGTTTTCTGTCAGAAAACTTTTTTATGGACTTGAAATTTTCAACAAAAACTTTTCACTAGAAAGGCCTTAATACCTGTCTGTCTCACAGAATTGCTGTGAGGATTAAATGTGGAATTATATGTAAAGCGCTTAGCACTATGCTTAGAACTTAATGAAGAGTAGCTGTTAATACAGAAGTCTGATTTATAAAAACAACAACAACAACAAAAAACCTTCCAATGAAAACTTTTTAATCAAGAATAATTGTAGCGATGTTGCCTGGGGCAATGGAGATTCAGTTTGGCCATGAACTCCCCCACATTTGCTGCCTTTCTCTGTGCCCCTAGTACCCTGTTCCATCCACTCCCAAAGC
>NW_021855776.1:0-1039 GCF_006229205.1 Suricata suricatta
TTATTTTCATTGAACACACACATTTTTGTATTACTGGTTATTTTTGTCCATTTATAATTAATTCATAATTTCCATACAGTAACATCCACAATCTTAGCATATAGTTGTTGGAATGTTTTCAGATTCATGTCAAGTAAGCATTGTCACCTAAAAACCTTTCTACGAGCCTCTTTGTGTAAACCCATTCTCCAACTCACTGCCCTGGCAACAAATCAATTGTTTTGTCCAAATAAAGTTGCATTTTCTAGAATGTCCTTAACTGTCATCCTAGAATGTGTTGCTTAGGTCTGTAATTTTTCATTTAGCATTTGAGGTCCCATCTGTATTTTTTATAGAAAAATCCTGAGTAATAGATTTAAATTTCCCCTAAGAGATTGAATGTAGAGTCTTTCACCATAACCATGACCTAAACTTAGTGACATGTTTCCAAAATGTAGAACTTGCAGGGAGAGCAAAGTAGCATTATATTGAAGCACCCAGAAAACCTATCTTGTTTAGGTGACTAAGATTACAATCCTCAGAGACAAGTCATGTTGGTAGCATATGTCCCCTGATAGGATGTGATAAGAACAACACTTCTTACTCTTTCTCAAATACTAAACCTCTGGGTAACCATAACGAAAAGATCAGATGGACATAAATTGAAAGACTTTCTACAAAATACCTGAGCAGTACTCCTCAAACTTTGTCACAGATCAGAGGAGAATAAGAAGACAGTACTATATATGCAGTGCTGTTTCCTGAATCGGACCCTGTACAGGCAAAATGATATTATTTTAAAAATAATAATCTAAATAACTTCTTGAAATTTAGATAATAGTACTGTATCAATGATGGTTTCTTAGTTTTGACTAATGTATTATGATAAGGGGAGATGCCACCATTAGGGGGAATTGGGTGAGAGGTATGTAGGACTTGTCTATAATCTCTCAGAACATTTTTTGAAACTTTAAAATCTTTTCTAAATTTAATGATATATTTAAAGTAATTACTAAGAAATGGTTCCAAAGCAGGAACTACCATTTTTATAGACTTCAGA
>NW_021855777.1:0-1039 GCF_006229205.1 Suricata suricatta
GGGCTGGAGGAGTTGTTACAGAATTAGCTGAAATAACACGTATGAGGTCTCAGTGTGTTTGTGAAACATGTTCATCATCATTACTCCCAGAGAAAGCTCACGAGACTTTTAGGAATTGAATGACATCAAATCTAATTTGTTAATTGTGTAATAAAAACCTATATTTTTACTGATTTTTTTTGTTTATTTGCTTGTTCTGAATCATTTGCAACAGATTATCAAAATTTCATGCTATGATTGTAGATTTTTCTATTGTTCCTTCCAGGTCTATCAATAATAATAAGGCAAAACTGGAAAGAAAATCCCAGTGTCCATCAGCAGTAGGGTGAGTGAATAATGGTCAATTGAATGTTACTTCCTAAGCAGCAGAAGTGAAGAAACCGTCCTCACAAGGTACACTGTGAATGGATCTCAGGACCGTAATGCTGAGTGAGAAGCCCCACAAAGTAACACCACACAGTTCCAGCAGAGTGCACCTTCACTGCTCACACTGACTACAAGTTCAGGGGCTCCCAAGAGCACCCTCAGGTTTGGTCATTTGCTAGAAGGACTCACAGGACTCACGGGAACTGTCATACGCAGGACTATAGTTTATTACAGCAAAAGGCTACAGATTAAAATCAGCCAAGGGAAGAGGTGCAAGAGAGTTACATGCCTGGAACTTTCCGTTGCCCTCTCCCGGTGAAATCTGGACGGAGCTGCCTTCTCCCAGCAGCAAATAGGACGATACACATGAAGTATTGCCAACCGCAGAGGCTCACACGAGGCTTGCTGTTCAGATTTTTAACTGGGGACTTAACTACACGCACGTGGTTGACCGCCCATGCGGCTGACCTTTCATCTCTAGCTCCTCTGGAGGTTTCCCCCAAGTAAACAGATCGTTCTCAAGCAGGATATTGCCAGGGCTTAGAGGTCAGCTCCCAGGAGCCTAAGACAAAGGCCAGACCTCTTCTTGGATAAGGTCAACTGTACCACACAGTTTTCTTTAAGTGAGAGTTTATAAACAAGCAATATTATACTTTTATAAGACTGGATAATA
>NW_021855778.1:0-7373 GCF_006229205.1 Suricata suricatta
CACTTGCTGTTTCCCTGACATTCTCATTTCCGAAGGCTAACTGGGTGCTCTCTCTGTTTATGTGCTACATCTAGCAGCCCTCCTCCAGCCACAGTGTCCCCTTGCTAATCCATAACCATACCCGCTAGCTTTCCCACCGCAGGGCCTTTGCATGTGCCGTTCCTTCAGTCTGGAACACTCTTCCTGCCCCGTCTTTGCTGATTCCTCCACTCACGTCACTGCTGCAGAAATCGTAGTACCTCATCGTCACTGCCACTGTCCTCTCTTCTGCAATCCTGCTTGATGCTCCCTGTGGCATTTAGCGTGATCTCTGAGGCGATCTCGGGGTGCATGGCATGGCCTTGGTCTCCAGCCGCCCTTTACAGGCCAGGGCTCTGTCCCGTACCTGCCATTAATTAACTCACTTAACCTCCGTCAGCCCGGGTGATGGAGGCACTACTTCTGCTTCCATTTCCCAGCGAACACAACTGAAGCACAGAGAGATTCAGCAACTTGCTCATAGTCACACAGCTCATGAGAAGTGGAGTCCGAATTTAACAGACCCACAGAAGCCCTGCCCCCGTCACGCGATCTCAACACTCTCTGACCTCAGCCACACGCGTGTCTTCTGCCATCGTCCCCCTCCCAGCACACACAGTTCCTTGTCTTGTCCCCGGCCGACGCAGCAACGGCTGCCCCCTCTTCTTGGGAACCCTTCTTTCTCTTGCTTACCGGAAACCCTTTTACTATTCCATCAAGATGTCTGACAAGCGCCCCCTCTTCCAGGCAGCCCTCCCTGACCATCCCTTCCCCGCACTAGGCTGGGGCCTCCTCCGAGCTTCCCCAGGAAGTCTCGCACTCTGGCCCCGGTCTAAGCCTGGGCTCTCTCCCTGCCGGACTGTGAGCTCTGGAAGGGCAGAGGCGGGTTGGAGGCCTCCCAGGGCCCCAGCACCCAGTACGGACGGGGCTGAGAGGGTAAAAGAAATTCAGGATGGTGAGCACTGCCCCTCCCATCAACAGGGAGCCTCAGCTGCTTTTGTCCCTTCTGGACTCAGCAGGGCTTTGGCTCCCACGTCCTCTGTCTCTGGCCACATGGAGCTGATACCACCAGTGGGACTGGAACAGGACAGCCGCTGGGTGGGGGCAGCTGGTTCATGGAGGGGCTTCCAGAAGGTACTTCCAGGTTGGGATAATGGCTCAACAGCTCTCAAGAACCCCCCAGAGGAAAGCCCACGCCCACAGTTAGAAAGCTATCCTAGGGAGGGGCCCCTGGGTGGCTCAGTGAGTTAAGGTCTTCGGCTCAGGGGCTCAGGTCCTGATCTCATGGTTTGTGACTTTGAATCCCGTATAGGTTCTCTGCTGTCAACGTGGAGCCCACTTTGGATCTTCTGTCTCCCTCTCTCTGCCCCTCCCCTGCTTGCATGCACTCCCTCTGAAAAATACATAAACATTAAAATGAAAATTTTTTTACAGAAAGTTGTTCTAGGAAAATAATCAGACGAGTGCACAGAGATGGACGAGGATGTTCATTTTGGGGAACAGAAACACTGGAAACATTTATGGCAGTAAAACGTTGTAGGGGTGCCTGGGGGCTCAGTCGGTGAGGCATCTGACTTCGGTTCAGGTCATGATCTCACAGCTGGTGGGTTCAAGCCCTGCGTCGGGCTCTGTGCTGACAGCTCAGAGCCTGGAGCCTGCTTCAGATTCTGTGTCTCCCCCTCTCTCTGCCCCTGCCCCACTCATGCTCTGTCTCTCACTCTCTCAAAAATAAATAAACATTAAAAAAAAACATAAAAAATAATAAAATGCCCACTCCGCAGGCACTGGTTCAGTGCCTTGTGCTGCATCCATGCCAGGCAACTGGCCGTGCCCGCATCTGCTGTTCCTCTTGTACTGTATTCGTCCTCCTCTCTGTCAGCCACTATCACCACGTTCCCCTCAGCTTGAGTCTTTGCTCACTCCGTTCCCCCTGCCTAGATCACTTTTCCCTCCCCTCCTTGCATGGGTCACCACCACTCACTCCTCAAATCCCAGCCCCATCTTCCTTCCTTGCAGGGAGCCTTCTCTGCCCAGATCACGGCCCACAGGAACACGGGCCTTCCAGGCACCCAGTACATCCACAGGGTCCCTGGACTGGTGTGATTATCCGTTTACCTTTTTCACCGACTGGACCGTAATCTCCACGAAGGTAAGAACTGATGTGTTTCATTCCCCCGTGTCAACCAGAGTCTAGCACAATGCCTGGCACACAGTGGGGGCTCAATATTATATGTTGAAAGGATCTTTGGATTAAGTTTGGTTTTTTTGTTTGTTTTTGCTGGGCTTTTTTTGTTTGTTTTGTTTTGTTTTGTTTTTTTGCTAGTTGTCAGAACAGAGCCCAACGTGGGACTCGAACCCATGGACCATGAGATCATGACCTGAGCCGAAGCCAGATGCTTAACTGGCTGAGCCTGCCCCCCCACCCCCGCCCAGTGCCCCGGATGTTTGGATTAATGAATGACTAATGGCTACAGACCCACACTTACGGACACAGCTACATGCCCGTGATATATTCACATGCGTGAAGAACATAGGTTACAAAATCTCTACCGCTTGCTGACATTTTTGTGGGTAAAACAATCTCTCAGTCTGCGTATCTATAAAAGAAAAAAAAGTCTTGGAAAGAAGAACAGCAAATCAAATGGAGTTAGCAATCAGCACAGGGGCTGTGAGGGGATGTTTCTTTTCTTCTTGCTCATCTATACCTTCTGCTTCAATTAGCTCAGATCACTGGTAATTAGAAAGTGCATCTGAGTCCCCAGGGGGTCTTGTGGAAGCACAGGTTCTGATCCAGCAGGTCTGGGGTGGGGCTCCAGGGGACTCCGTGCTGTCACCCCAAGGACTAGTCTCTGTCTCTCTCAGATGTCCGGATCAGGCAGGGAGAGTGAGGAGTATCCTTCAGACCCTCACAGTGGCCGATATTGGTGAGATGGGGCCGGGGTTTGGCGGGGAGCTGGCCTGCTGCTCTGTCCAGCCCAGCTCAGCTCTCCCTGCGAGATCTGACCTCTCTGCTGCCGGGCACAGGGCAGCCGCTCGAGGACAGCAGATGAGGGCAGCCTGGGGCCTGGGCACTGGGGCCCCTCCTTCCCTGGGCCCTCAGCCCCGTGGACCTGGGAGCCCCTGATCAGAACTGAGGGGGACCCTGAGGCCTGGGCAGAGGAGGGGACTGGCCAGAATGGAGCAGAAGTAGAAGCCTGGGTGAAGGACAAAGGGGCACAGGCGAGGCAGTGTTTCCCCAGATACAGCCCATCCGCTCCCCTGGTTGACTAGTCAGCCTGCCAGCGACCACTGAGGGGATTCAACCTGCATACACAGTGATCCCCAGGACACCCCTTTTAGCCCAAACGTATCAGGCTCCTGCTCAGGCACCATCCATGGCTCCCCACTGCCTACGGGAGAGATTTTACAATTTTTTGTTGACTCAGAATTTTCACAAAACTCCACCCCCCCCCCAACCTTTCTGAGTTACCATCAATCACTTCTCGTGTTTAAAGGTATATTTTATTAATAGGAAATAGAACATGTGAAACATTTCACAGGACAAAATGGGATGAGAATCTACCATAATTAGAATACTTTGTGATAAGACTTCAGAAAATACCACTATTTATAAATTGGAAGGTTTTACCCCGAAACCCCACAACATGGATTCAGGAAATCTCTAGAAAACCCCAAGAAATGTCTCCACTCGCCTTTATGGCAGCTGGAGCCAGTGGCTGAGGCCATCGCTCCGGTCACAGTCCCACTGCCAGTTCCTCAGGGGTGTCACCTACCTGGCCTGTCGCACTCAGGTTCGTAACCCCGGGCTGATAACCGATTTGCTCACGGGGCAGGTGGCAGAGGGGACAGCTGTGAAGAGACTCCCAGAGGGTATATGTTGTGGCCCCATTCAGTGAGAGAGGAAGAAAGGAACGTTCACATTTTTGAGCACCAAATATTTGCTCCCCGCACGCTGGGGGTTTTCTGCACAGGAGTTCATGAAGCCCACACAGCAAGGCGCTGGAGGAGGTCATAGTATAAGCCCCATTCTACAGACACAGAATCTGAGGCTCAGAGAGACAACGTGATTTACCCAAGGTCCAGGTCACCTCAGTGGTGAGAGGCAAAGGCAGGGGTGTCTGGGCCCTGTCCCCCAGGCTCCCTGGCTACTGCCACCTCCGACCTGGCCCTGCTCCTTGCAGGAGGGCACTGACAGAGCGCCGCTGCCCTGGGGAGATTCTGCCTCAATGCAGGGAAGCAATGGGTCTTTCAGATTCCATTTCCCTGGTCCTTACAAATGGTGTTTATTTGCTTTCAGTCAATACTCCCCACATGAAAGTGGTCACCTGATGAGGCTGCTAATGAAATCCTCCACAGAATTCTATCTGCTAATTACATACAACATAAAAGGTAACAAAATAACACACGATTGGCAAACCCATGGTTTTGGGTTTTGTTTTCATCCTTTTCTTCACTCTTTAACTGCAGTTGCTCACTCTATTTGATGTAAAAATTGTGAATCTAACCAGATCCTCGAGAATTCATCGTAGGGTAAAACGCTCACAGCCATTTGTCAATACGTCGGCCTGCAGTGTCTCAGCTGTGGCAGCCGGCACGGTCAGGTGGGGGCCTAGAGTGTTAGGGGAAGGGGCTAGGACATGGCGCGCTACTCAGGTGTGACCTTGGGCTAGTCCCTTCCCAGGTGTGGGCCTCAGTTTTCCCATCTGTACGATGAGGGAATGTGACTGGATCAATGGGTTTCAGAATTTTATTTCGGAAGCCGAAGATCTCAGACGAAATGTCACTATATACACTATCAATGTGCACCTTGGATAGAGAGCTATCACGGATCAGTAAAAACAAAACAAAACCACAAAACGCCACAACCATGGCAAATTTGCATCAATCATCTTGATTCTTCACCCCTCTCCATTCACACCCTATACCTTGTGGCTTTGTAGGACCTCCCCTCACAGGGAGAGTCTATTCCCCAAGCCCTGATCTGGACTCAGACACATGACTTTGTTGGTCCAATAGAATGGAGTGCAGATTTGAGCATGCCCATCCCAGACTAGCCCTCACGTAGCTCTATGGTGTTTCCATTTGCTCTCTTACATCAAGGGTGTCACCAGGAGAAGGACATGTCTTACCTGGCCTGTGGGTCCTAGAAGGAGGATGAGAGACAACGGCCACTCCCAGCTGAGCCCAGCCTGCATTAGGGGACCCTGGACTAATGAGAAATAATTAATGTTCGCTGATTTAAATTACTGAGAATGGGGGGATGTTTGTTACACAGCCATAGCCAACTGATACATTAAATACAAAATTGGGCATATGAATAGGTATTTTATAGTATCTCTCTTTGGAGTGAAATGCCTTAAAACAGTCCACATTTGGGTGGAGGACAGACAATCCACAGAGAAAACTATAAATGGCTGATATACAAAAACGTTCACCTTCTGTAGCAATCCACGAATTTGAATTAGTCCTATAAAATTCAACTTCACCCACCAAACCAGCAGAAATATACATGAATGTCCATGTGATGTGCTGACAAGAGTAGGGGAAACAATCTCTCCTATCCAGCTGGGAGATGTGACAACCGTGTAGTGCTTGGGAAATCAATTTAGCAGCATTAAGGCAAACGGATAATGGGCACACCCTTTGCCGCAGCAGCTCCATGACCTGGTGTCCCCACCGGGAAACTCCAGCCCTGGGCCCATGGGGCCTCGTACAGGAACCTCCACTGCAGCCCAGTTCAGTACAGCAGAACCGGGGACAGGCCTGCTGTCCAGCATCAGGGGAAGGAAGGATCAAACTGAAATGCGGCTGTGTGAGAGAACAATACAGGAGGGAAAAACACAAGAGGCAAATGAGACAACGTATGACCGACCACATTCATGCAAGCTTAGAAACATACACGCAAAACAGGACTCCTTTGTTTACCGATGCTGATTATCAACAATAAATGTCGGGGCGCCTGAGAGGCTCAGTCGGTTGAGCGTCCGACTTCGGCTCAGGTCACGATCTCACGGTTTGTGGGTTGGAGCCCCGCATCAGGCTCTGTGCTGAAGCCCGAAGCCTGGAGCCTGCGTCAGATTCTGGGCCTCCCTCTCTCTGCCCCTTCCCAGCTCACATTGTGTCTCTCTGTCTCTCAAAAATGAATAAACATTAAAAAAATAAAAACAACAACAAAAATGTTGCTTTGGAAGGACAGGCTGCAAATTTATAAAGGAGACTGCCTCTCAGAGGGGATCAGAGGGGGAGAAGGTGGAGGTAATGGAAACTCAAGTCCTATCTGTAGCATTTTGTCTGTGTTTTTAAAAACTGCCACCATGACCACAGCCCAGGAGCCCATGCTCGCGGCGGCCCACACTACGTGGAAGACATAGGGGGCTGTCTTGTCATTGTTTGTATTTGTCTAACATTCAGTTTGGTTCCTTGTGACCCATGACACGGCCTGAAGCAGAGCTGCTGGGAGGGGTGTGGGCGCCAGCCCTGCTCCCTGCACGCACAGCCTCCCCTCCGGATGATCCCCACTGCCCGGTCTGCGTGGGCAGAGGCAAGGACTGGGTTGGCACAACGAACCCTGACAACGCCTGAGTGGATTCAGACTCTGGTTCTGCCGCTTGCTCATTGGGGGATGCTATAAGGGTGGCGTAACCTCGTGTGCCTCAGTTTTCCCATCTGGCATGTGCCTCAGTTTTCCCATCTGGCATGTGCCTGGTGGTTGGGGAGTGAGTAAATGTCAGCAGCTTTGCTCATCTGGATGGTCCCCCGGCCTCTTCCAGCAGTCACACTGGCCACAGGGAGCCATGGCTGGTGACAGGAGGAAGTGGTGGCTACCTGCCAACCTATCTTTGCTTAGCCCTGGACCAGGTGGCATGGAGGTGGCTGGGGGAAAGGCAAAAACAGGGCCCTGCCCAAGGGACCTTTGGGGTAAAATGAACTTAAGAATTTTAGCCACCACCAGCCTCTCTCGGCCTGGCTCCTCTCCCCACCGGCTGAAACCTCAGAGTGTTCCAGAAAACTACAGCCCGTGATGGAGGAAAACCCACACTCACTTAGGCCTTCCTGAGGCTCTTTCTTGTATTCATTCAACAAACCATCCCCAACACATCCTTCCCTGTGTGGACCTCACCCTGGGGACACCTTGGAGGCTGATGCTGGGGTAGGCATAGTTTTTATTTGAGTAAAGGACCCATGTCAGTGGAGCAAGGAGTCCGTCACAATCATGTTTCCATCGAACCTTGCTAGCCCCGAACGTGTGGCTGATGGCATCCCCTCCCAAGAAGGAGGAAATCAGAACTCAGGAGGAGAAGGCCCTGCACCTGACAGCCTTCCTGTGCCCTTCATCCTTGGAGGCTCTTGCCTGA
>NW_021855778.1:7473-10173 GCF_006229205.1 Suricata suricatta
AGATCTTGTAGTGTGCCAGGTCCCAGGGACACAGTAGATCAGGCCTCAGAGAGGTCCCAGCCGGGGAGGGATAATGGAGTCTGACAACAGTGACCCTGCACAGGGAATATGACAGAGGTCCAGGGGGCTGGGGGAGTGCCCTCCCTGCTGCTCACCTGCTGCCTCTCCGTCTTGCCATTCTGTAAACAAATGCTCTCCCTCCATCTGGGCTCCTTGAGGGCCCCGAGCCAAGCTTTCTGCACCAACAGTGACGGCGGCATATGTGGTCGCAGCCCCTCCCATCAGCCCATGTTGTCCTCCTAGGATCCCTGTGAGGAGAGTGTCCTCCCCGTTTTCCGGTCAGGGAAACCAGGCCCGGGCCGGCGACGGCACTTTTAGCCTTTTAGCCTCTGCATTAACTTCTCGGTGTGGGTGGGCCAGGGCAAGGGCTCATGTGCTCTGAAGTTGTCACTTGTCCCCCAAGCACTTCTGTGCCCAGTCACTCCCGTCGCCCAGGGCCCCAAGGGCCAGATCCACCACACAGAGCTGGGCCCTCCCGCTCAGCTTCTCTGTCCCCCAGAGACAGATCGGCCATTCCCTCCGGGGAAGGAAGGCACCTCTACTCACCAAGCCGCTGCCCAAAGAGAAGGCCTCACACCTGGTATCTTGTTTGTCTTTACAATAACTCTGACAGCAGTGCTGGACCCACTGTGCAGGGGAGAAAACTGAAGGCCAGAGTGGGGAAGAGAGCAGAGCAGGAGCACCCAGGTGGGAGAGGGTGGAAGGGTGGAGGCAGGGACCCAGGGACCCAGGGCCTAGGGGTGGAGGGTCCTGGTCAGCTGCTTCTCCCAGAGGGGAAGCCGCAGGGCCTGCTGGGGAAACTGCAGTTTGCTGATGTGAACCAAGGGGCTGTGTCCACCCCAAGGGATGAGCTGGGCCGTAGCAGAGTTTACGCAGGAGGGTGTGAGTGGTCAGATCTGTGAGCTGACGGGGGCGGGCGGGGGACAGCGAGGCTGGGACCTCATCCCAGGGGAGGCTCCCTGGGCCAAGAAGAGGGTCATGGGGAGGGCACATTCATGGGAATGTGGAGACGGGCTGCACGAAGGCATGGGAGAGGCGGTCTGGGTCAAGGACTCAGTTGTGCAGGATCAAGTGTGTCCACAGTGGTGGGGGGGACTCTGGCGGTGGCCAGATGGGGGGACACAGAGCTGAGCTGCCGGGCTCGGGGGAGCGGGCACTGCCACTGATCAGCTGGGACCCGGTTCGGCTGTGGCAGAAGACTCACCGGAATGCTCGGGAAGTGTCCTTTGTTCCCATCAAGGGAGGCCATCCTCGGTGGGGCCCAGGCTCCATGGAGCCCCTCACTCCCCACCCCCTGTCCCCAGCCAGTCAGCCAGGGTTGGGACAATGTGGTGCAGGGGGCACGACCCCTCATCAGGCCAGTTCCTGAGCTGCACACGTTATGTCCCCAAAACACAGTCACAAGTTGGCTTCCTGAAGCCAAAAGGCCTGGGAAACCTAGTGTGTGTTCTGGCCACTGGCCGCCCAGCCCCGAGTCAGGAAGAAGGAGGATGATGTGGGGGGACAGGGGCCTCCGCCAGAGGCGCCTTCCTGCAGCCTGCCACCTTGGGCGGCCAGCGGTCTGTCTAGGCATCTGCTAAGCTGTTGCACCTGTCTCGGGCCCTCGGGGTGAGCCCGCGTGATAGCTCCGCGATGGCGGGAGGACGGCAGGGCACGCGGGGCCCGTGGAGGGGGGACAGAGGACCACCTTTGAGGGAAGCAGGTAGGGGGTGAGGCGCTGTGGGGCGGGAGCGGCTGCCGGCGAGCAGGGGGCAGCACAACAGGCCTGCCCCTCAAATCCCTGGAACTGGAAGGAAGCCCTGTCATCGGAGCCTGGGCACGTCCATGCGGGACGCACGCAATTCAGGCAGCGATCATGCCCCTCTTAAGAAATTAGAGCTTTATTAAGTAAACCAAGTAGAAATGCGCCTGTTTACATCCAAGTCGTCATTGTGAGCTCAAGTGATAGACAGGGCACAATTCTTCCCGTATGCAGCTTTTAGAAACATTAATGGTGTGGCCCGGCCCAAAGAGCCCGCAGTGGACTCATGCTTATGGCCTGGAGTCCTCGTGGATGACTTCCCACGCACAGTGAGCCCGCGGGCCGGGCTCGGGGCTAAGCCTCCAGGTCTTCCTGCGAGTGGCCAAGTGCGAACAGGCCTCGTGCTGGAGGCCTCAGATGCTGGATGGGGGCTGGAGAAGAAGGCAGGCGCCTTCCTGGGCGTGTTCTCATTCCCGGCCCCTTCCTGGAGGCCAGGCCCACCCTCCTCGCCATCCAGGGCAGGCTCTGTGGCCAGCGGGGGACTGACCCGGGGAGCCTGATACCCACACGCAGTGGCTCAGAGGCTCCGAGCTGCCGAGGAGCACGACCGTGGTACGAAAGGAGGGACAGGTAACACTGAGTCTTTGTCCTTGGATGGGACACAAGGAAAGATCCTGGTCTTGGCTCAAGGAGGTTTTCCTAACTATTAGATCCTGAGGTCGCTGTGCTGGCAGAGAAGCCAGGACTGGGAGGAGGAGTCAGGCCCCAAAGGACATCCCAAGGTGGCCGTGACCGGGTCCTGGAGGCACTGGCCCTGAGGAGACACACAGAGACCTCCCTCCACATTCACAGTGGCCCCAGGGGGTGAAGAGCAGCCCAGAGGGTGGCTCAGGGGGGCG
>NW_021855778.1:10273-12344 GCF_006229205.1 Suricata suricatta
GGGGGGGGGGGGGGTCACTGGGGGTCAGGCCCCGGCCCCGCCCCAAGGAGCTCACGTCACAGCAGGAAAGGGGATGAACTAGACCAGAAAGGCCAGGGTCAGTATAGTTAGAGTTTCTGGAAGGGAGATCAGAGAACACAGAAAACATAAGATCATCCAAGGAGTCATTCTAGAAAAGTCCTCAGACCCGAAAGGAAAGAGGCTCCCTATCAGAAGTGCCACAGAGTGCTGCTGGTAAGTTCATGATGAAGGGGAGGCCCCAGACTCCATGAGACCTGGCTGGGACTTTTTTCCTTCCCTGTACAGGGGCCTGACATCTGGCTGTCGACCCCAGGTGGTGCGGGACCGACTCACGTAGCTAGGGCCGTGGGTGGCAGGAGGGAGTCCCCTGCAGCGGAGGCACCACCAGCTCCGCCTTGGCCTCCTGACTTCCTGACCCAGACCTCCACCTGCCTCTATGACCTGCTTTAGGAGAGAAGTCAAAGCTCCAAACACAGCGTGTCCTCTCAGCCTGCTATTCTGTGATTTGGGACGTGGATGGACACGTTCAGGTCTTGTCATCTGGATCCACACAGATACACTCGCATGGGGAGACTGAACCTCGTAGAAGTTCACCTGCTTACGGTCACACAGCTAGCTAGTGACAGCTTCATTCTAGTTATGGGGACAGAGTATCAAATGACCACATGCAAAGTGGTGGCAGGTAGGAACAAGGGCAGTTGAGCTGGGAAGGGAGGTAGCAGGTGACAAGAGGTTCTGCCTTATGGGGTCAGAGAAGGCCTTGTGGAGGAGGTGATGTTTGAGCAGAGAAGCTGAGTGAAGCAGGAGTTCCAGGGAGGAAAAGTCAAAGGCCTTGATCATGCTGACCATTCACATGCAGCTAAAGGGCTATTCTGATAGTTTCAAAATCTGGGCACGCAGCAAGGGAGAGTCTGGGGGTGGGGGCACCCCAGGGGTTTGGAAATTGCATGTGTCTGCGACACACGTATGCATATGTGCGCAGGGAGGGATTCCTGGATAGGAGATAACAGATAGCAAATTTAGAAAAATATTGGGGGGAAAAGGTCAAAAGGATAGAATTCTCATTAGCACATGATTCCCTTTCTTTGCTGAGGGTTTAATGTGAGTATTCAGCTGAGAGAATCTGTGCCCCGGAGAGGCCTCAGCAGACGGGCACCTTGGCCCCCTTGAGGGCATGTCCATCTTGAAGCCGTCGCTCAGGTTGCTACCCTCCATGGCGAGGCAGCAAATTGCTGGGCCCCTGCTCTCGGTCTGGGACTGCAGGTGACAGCCAGGTGGTTGTCAGTCTGAATCTGTGAGTTGAGGAATTCTACATCCATGGTGGGGGTGAGGGCATGGGGGGAGCTGGGTGCGGGGTCAGGGGCCCTGAGGGGTGCGTCCTTTACCCTAGTCCTGGCAGGTGTCTACAGAAATAAGACTGCAACCCTGCAGAGAGCAGAGGTCATGCGTGCTGGGCCAGAATGGAAGGAGCTGGCCCTCTCTGAGCACTGGGATGCTTCGGCTCAGCCCAGGCTTATGACACCCCAGCCACACATGCTGGTCTCTCCCCGCAGAGACATCAGAGAATAGATGTCCCACCGTGAGTGGCAGTAACACTCAGGGGTCCAAGGATTCCAGCAGAGTAGAGCTGGGGAAGACAGGACCCAGACATAGCTGTCAAGTTCTGTGTGCGTTCTAGCAGTTAAACTAAGGACTCACTCCACCCGTGTGATTAGTAGCCTCCATACTCCCAGCCTGCTGGCCGTGCTGAGCGAGAAGTGGCCCCTGCCCAGTGGACTCGGGGCTAAGGCACTCACAGCCCCTGTGTGTATTTGTGCCACGCCCACAGCAGACATCGCTAATTGATCCTGCCACCTGTTAGTGCTTGGTGCTGATTCCACCCTCGGAACCAGCTCCGGGGACCCCCAAGTCAGAGTAACAGGTGTTTGCAGCTCTTGTTCTGAAAGATGTTGGGACTCATGAGAGGGTGCAGAATCACTTAGGCCAGGAGTAGGGGACTGGTGCATGCCTGGTCATGGCCACGTTGTGAGGATCAGTCTGTCAGATGCTC
>NW_021855778.1:12444-14237 GCF_006229205.1 Suricata suricatta
TGTGTCAACTTTGTTACAACATCTCCCACAAAATTCATGTTATTAGAAGTCCTTTCCCCCGTAAAATGGCATGATCCGGAAGAGTGGAGGAGCAGACCATGCACCTGGGAAGTCCGAAGGGCCCATCTCCCCACACCGAGAGCACAGACCCAGTCATCATGGAATCCCGGACTCTACTGCCTCCTGTGTGCGCTCTCTGGTTGGTTTTTTAATTGGCCTTTTGAGCTCATCCGCTTAGCAGGGAACTCATCTGCTCCAAACTCACCTTTCTAGCAATAATCACGTGACTCCATGTGCAAGAAGGCCTGTTGCCAGAGTTACTGAATTAGAATCCACGGCTATTAGCCAGGCAAGAGTCAGCAGAGTATTTCAAAACGAGCCGCCTCTCTGGGAGAGGGCGGGATGCAGGAGTGTGGGAGGAAGGAGGAAGAGGTGGTCCCTGGCAGATACTCGGTGGACTCTTTATGCCAGGAGCAAGGATTCCCCTGCATCTCCAGAGAAGCGCCTGGTTACAGGAGGGCTGGAGCCAAACCTGGCTGTTCACCCCATGGAAGGGAGGGCTGAGAATTTCAGAGAGCCGTGCTTCTGGGAGCAGCCTGATCCCAAGGAACCACCCAGACGTTGGCCCCAAGACTGCTGTTCTAGTTACCATAGGGTTCATCTGCTGTCACAAAGGTCCCACACGTGAGTTTGCGTCTCTCTCCTGCTTGGTCCAGTCACACAGTCCAGGGCAGGCCTGGCAGGGCTGCTCCAGGACACTCCTCTTCCCGCAGCAGTCGCCCTGGTCCACACAGGCCACAATGGGGCTTGTGTTCCCAGCAGGACAGGGAGAGAAGCATAAAGGGCCTGTTTCTGCTGGGTCACCTCCCAGAAGTCCAGCTCACTTCCCTTCCCATCCAGGGGGCGGGAGCTCACACAACCAGCTCTGCCGCAGAGGATGCTGGGGACTCTGCAGTCCTGGGCGGTCTCATGCGCAGTTCAAAGACAGGTGTCTGGGTACTTCGGAGTTGGGCACTGCCCCTGCGAGCCACGTGGACATGTCGGTCACATACCGTTTCATGATCTCTCCCGGCACTGACCACTCTCTATCCTGAGGTCATGTTTTATGAGACACTCTTCTGCACACAAACGGCATGAAGTAATTCAGAATGCAGGAGCCAGCTGAAAACCTACCAGTGGTGTCACATCGCTGAGGGGCTCCATGACTATGTGCACGTGCAGCCAAGGGTGTCTTGTACACTGGAAGTGGTCTGACTGGTCCCTGCTCACCGGACCCCTAAGCCACCTTGGGGACCCACCTCTTTGTGACCCTGTTGTGAATTCTTGGTCACATGCCACACAGGCCATGGGACCAAAATGTTCCCCTTGGCACTTCTGAAAATAAGGGCCAAAGAAGGTAGTGGAGGAAGGTAATACATAATCTCTACATTTAAACAACAAAAAAATTTCTTTTAACATAGGTTTATTTTTCAGAGAGACAGAGATGGAGTGAGAGATGGGGAGGGGCAGAGAGATAGGAAGACACAGAATCAGAAGCAGGCCCCAGCCTCCAGGATATCAGCACAGAACCTGATGGGGGACTCACACCCAGGATCTGCAAGACCATGACCTGAGCTGAAGTGGGCCGCTCTGTGATTGAGCCACCCAGGGGCCCCCACGATCTCTGCATTACTATCCTTCCTGCAATCATCCCGAGACAAGTCCCTCAGTCATTTTTCCGTTTCGTTGTTCTGGTGACATCACTCATACTCATTCCACACTGCTCCAAATGGGACACGCGCAGCCCCAGTTCT
>NW_021855778.1:14337-15430 GCF_006229205.1 Suricata suricatta
CCCCTAGTTTCCCTCACCAGGACCCATGTCATCCCTTTGGGACTTTCAGAGCCCCACGGCTCCTCCCTCTGGAGGAAGCGTCCTCACAGCCAGCACGAGGTCCTATGCAATCTCTTCTCCCTCGACTGTTCCCCCACCCCCAGCCCTGGCTGGCCCCCAGGTTCCTCAGCCCCACGCTGCTCTTCCGAGCTTCCTGAGGCCTGTGCTCTCCCCTGCCACACATTCCTCTTTCTGACACGCTCTGCCCACTGCCTCCGCTCCACAGTGCCTTTGCCCCAGGAGCAGCGGGCAGAGGTGTCTGGGGTTGGCTTGGTTGGGTTGGGTTGTTCTTTTGTGTTTTGTTCTGTCTCCTTCACGTTGTGTGTACAGCCTAGGTCAGTGCCAGGCAGATAGTAGGGGCTCAATAAACAGTGAATAAACAGCCCTTAGAACCACCCAGGACATTCTTGTTGTGGTCTGCAACATTCACCCACCTGGGGCACGTTCACTGAGGCCCTCGCCTGCCGGGCTGGTTCCAGACAGCAGGGCCCAGCGGTGGCTGAAACCCGCAGGGCTCTCCATTCTCATGTCGCCAGTGGTCTAGCGGGAGATACACAGAAAAGAGCAAGTAAATATACATGAAGTCAGGTAGTGGTGTATACAGTAGAGAAAAATAAAGTCAGGAAGGATACTGGAGCCAATTCCTAAAGGTGTTTCGGGAGTAAGCGATGCACTAGGCAGAGTTCCATGTTTCAAGAAGAGCACAGGCAAAGGCCCTGAGGCCACAGAGTGCTGTGTGTGTCCTAATTATTAGTGTGGAATCTTAGCTTTGATTGGAGTCTGTGTTTTGTTCATTCGGTCTTTTTTGGTTTCCCCTTTCCAGCTAATTAACCCGAATCTTGATTATCAGTCTGCTGAACTCAGCCAGTTCTCTTCCCGTGGCTTCAGGTGGAAATGGGTGCCTTTGGGTCAGGTCCACACGTGTTTCCAGAGCGGCTTCCCTGGGCCCAGCTGTGTTAGGCATCGGGATGCTGTGAAAGAAACATGATGGTCTCTGCCTTGACTAGCCCCGTTGGGAATGTCCCCCGTGTCCTCCAGCGCCTTCTGTGGACCA
>NW_021855778.1:15530-19633 GCF_006229205.1 Suricata suricatta
TGAACTCAGCCAGTTCTCTTCCCGTGGCTTCAGGTGGAAATGGGTGCCTTTGGGTCAGGTCCACACGTGTTTCCAGAGCGGCTTCCCTGGGCCCAGCTGTGTTAGGCATCGGGATGCTGTGAAAGAAACATGATGGTCTCTGCCTTGACTAGCCCCGTTGGGAATGTCCCCCGTGTCCTCCAGCGCCTTCTGTGGACCACCCGTGTTCTGTCTGATCAAATCTGAATGAGCCCTGGAGCAGTCAGTGTGGGCGGTGCAGGTTGGTTTGGAGGGGGTCTGAGAGATCACCTCAGGTGCCGAGGGGTCAGGCCGATGGTGGTGATTAGATCTCACCACGACTAGCAGTTCTTCTTTCTCCTTGGAGGAGAGCAGGTGAGCGGTGCTGGGGCCCTGGGGCTGGTGGTGCCTGGCAGCATCCCCCTTCCTCAGGTGCCCGCCCCTGTGGTCCAAGTGGTCAGGCTTCGTTGCCTGCCTGTTTTGTAGGGTTCACATTCCAGTCTGGGGTAGGTGAGTGCTGGAGACCGGCCGCCTGTACGAAATCACCATGGAAGTGCTTGACAATTCTGGCAACAAGGTCTACCTGTCCGACGTGAGTGCCTGCCTTGGGGCCTGGAGTGGTGGTCCCGCGGGCAGGGTGTGTCTCCCAGAGCAGCTCTCAAGGCATCAGGGCCTCCATGCGGGCAGGTTGTGTCCGGTGGTATCTGGTGGTGCTGCTGGGTCCGTGGGAGACGGCGCTGTGGGATCCCGGGGACCTCTCAAGGCTTTGTGAGTCTGTGAGTCTACACCCCTGGCTCTCTCCCTATAGGGCTGGGGCCAGGAGAGGAAGCCACAGGCAGCACAGCCCACAGAGGTGGTGATGGTCATCCTTAGCCTAACACCTTCCCCTCATTCTGATAAAGATCTGTCTTTCCCTGCTCTGCAGAGCGTTGGGGAGCACTTCCTGACCTTTCTCTGCAGGGCAGAATGCCTATACATCTACGTGGAAGTCTCAGGGGACCAAAGCCAACCTCCATTGGCTTTCTGGCCCTAGACACAGGCAGGGGGAGAGGAGTGTCAGCACATTTTGTCCCTTCCTGAGGGGTTTCCAGGATCCTCAGGCGGACCATCTGGGACCTTCCTGGTGGCTTCTAGGTTTGAGAAGGAGGAGGCAGCTTAGCAGGTCATCACTTTTTTCGTGTTCCTGAGCAAAGACCCTGTGGATCCTTGTTTTTTGGAGGTGGGGCGGGGGGAGAAAGCTCTCGTGGATGTTGACCTTTCTGTGGTCTGGTGTTTAGTGGTATCCTTGCGTGGATCTCAGTGTCTGAGAAGGCTGACAGGGCCTGAGCCCCAGATATGTGATCACAGCAGGAGGGCTGGGTCCTCGGGCCACGCAGGGAGGGGTGCCGGGAGGGCTCAGATGCCAGAGTGGTCAGAGCTCCGTTGTGGGGCTTCGCCTCAGCGGCCCCCAGGGTCTGGCCGCTCTCTGCGGGTCACCTCGCTCCTTTCTGGACTTCTCCCAGAAAGGCCTCTCTCACTCATCCCACCCCCATTCCAGAATATCCACATTGATACCATGTTACCTCCCGAGTTCTTTGAGGTGCTCGCTTCTTTCCAGAATGGCTTGTACCAGCACGTCTGGGCGACCAAGAAGGGCCAGACGGCCATGGAGGCCACCCTTACCTCCATGGTGGACCAGGCAAGTGGACACCTCCAGCCCCTGCACCCTCCCAGGCTGGATGTGAGTCCTGGGGGGTCAGGGGCCTCTGGCTCAGCTTGTGCGCTGTTCTCATGGGCCCTGTGGGGGTCGCCTCCCATCTGGGCTCTCGAGGGCTATCTGGTGGTACGGCCTTGGGGTTTCCCTACCCCCGTCCTTACACTGGGTGGCCCTCTTCCTCTGCCCTTCGCGAGCCCCTGTGAAGGTGAGCCCCCGCTCCTGAGACTGGGGCAGAGCCCTGTTTGGGACACCATGCTGGGCCGTGTGCAGGTCCCTCTGGCTGGTGTGGCTGCTCAGGTCCTTCAGAGTCTTTTCATTTTCCTCCTTTATTTAAAAGGCCAGTCAGTTTTAGGTGTAAGCAGTTTCTACTGATGGGGAGATTGGCATGGGTGTTCTCCTCTTCCTCCCCTGCACCAAACCATTCCCGGACCTGTAGGAGGAGGCAGCTAGAGCAGCAGAATGAATGGCCTGCGGGTCAGGCATACCAGATTCATACCTGTCTGTCACTTGAGCTCCAGGGGCTTCTGGGCGAGTTGCTTTTGTGCCCCATGCCTCAGTTTCCCTGCCCGTGAAGTGGGATAACCACATGATCCCATCTGGGGTGCTGTGAGGATGAAGTCAGGCAGCATTTACTTGAGTGGCTGTCACAGAACCATGGGAAGTGGTCTCCATGGAGACAGGAGGCTGCAGGGTGTGCTTCCCAACAGTCACAGCATCTCCTGTGACCTGACCTCCAGGGAGGGGTGGGGTCTGGCTGAGCGTGGAAACTTGTGATGAGCGGGTCATCATGGTGACACACGGCACCCTCACACCTTTGTAGGATGGAGGGGTCCACATGTTGCGGGTGCCTGTGTGGAACCAGGAGGAGGTAGAAATTCACATCCCCATCACCCTCAACCCGAGCATTTTGACATTTCCGTGGCAACCAAAGACAGGCCCCTATCAGTACACAATTCAGGTAACCGTGACTCCCCAGTGCTGGGTCCATTCCTCTGGGTGCTTCCATCAGACTGGGGGCTTTGTTGCTAATCTGTGTCTAATACTGTTACCTTCTAGTGGTCGGAGACAAGTTCAAATCTGGGAGTTTTTATGCTTTTTCTCTTTTTTGTGGTTCCTATCACAACATTGCATTTTGGTAATCAGAAAAACAAAACAACCCAGCATGTCAGACCAGGAAGCAAAATAAAGAAACCCTGGCACACAGATTTAACATCGGCATGCATTTGTTTTTGTTAAAAAAAAAAAAAGAACGAAAAGGTTGTTTCCCATAAGGTGTGTAAATATTCTTGGAGAAGAATTTGAACTTCAAGGAGAGAACACTTGTCACTGTTCCATATCAGGTGTTCTCAGTCCCATGTGGCCTTAGTCAGTAAGCACTGACTGACTCCCATGGGGACAGCACCCTCCCCGCTGTCTTCCTGACAGTGATGACCGGCACCTGCTTCCATCTTGGCCTCTTTCGTGCACTGGGTCACTGGCCCACGATGAGGGGAGCCACTGGGCTGCCAGTCCTTCAGGGGGGATGACTAGCAGTGGAGGGGTGTGTGCCAGGAGGGGGCCTTATGCCTGCTCAGGGGAGCAGCCCTGGACCTAGTTGTCTGGACCAGGATGCTCCCACTCAGGTCTGAAGGTCCTGCCAGTCTGGGGCCAATGTCATGGGCGCGCGTGTGTGTGTGTGTGTGTCAGTCACGAGGCCCCCAAAATATGAGGACCAGAAATGAGACCCGGGAGAGAGAGCAAGTGGGAGAGGCAGCCTCCAGCCGGGTGCTGAAGGCCGCTGACTGTGTGAGTCAGAGAGTGAGTGTGAGTGTGACAGGAAGAGACAGAGAGAGACAAAGAATGAGAGACAGAGACCAGGCAGGTTAGGCTGATGTGACGGTGTTCTCCCCAGGCCACCAAGGGAGCAAGAACTTCAGTTGGTCTTCATCAAGCTACATGGTGGCCACGGTCACCGTCAAGGGCCTGATCATCACAGGCAGTGACACTGGACTTAGTATGATCCAGGCACATGACGTGCAGAACCTGTGACATTTCAGGGAGATGAAGGTGAGACCTCAGGGTCCCGGACAGCTGGGGGCCACTTTGTTGGGTGGAGGGGCAGTGGCTCAGGATAGTGGTCTCTGGCCCTCCCCTCTCACCCAGCCCTCAGGCCTAATTCAGAAGCAAGTCAGCCTGAGTCTTGTACTTGGTGTTGGCGGGGAGGTAGGGGCAACTGGGGGTCAGGCCCCGGCCCCGCCCCAAGGAGCTCACGTCACAGCAGGAAAGGGGATGAACTAGACCAGAAAGGCCAGGGTCAGTATAGTTAGAGTTTCTGGAAGGGAGATCAGAGAACTCAGAAGACATAAGATCATCCAAGGAGTCATTCTAGAAAAGTCCTCAGACCCGAAAGGAAAGAGGCTCCCTATCAGAA
>NW_021855778.1:19733-25000 GCF_006229205.1 Suricata suricatta
TCTGCTCACTTGAGAGTCCCCCCACCCCACCTGTCCTTCCAGGTGTCACAACCAGTCCTAAGCTCTGACCCAGGCCTTCCTTTACTTTCCCTTTTAATTTAATCCTGATATTAGATTAGTTCCTGTCATTGCCTGAGGACAGTTGTCGACCACCCAGGGTAGGCCCAGGGCTGGAGCAGGGTAGGGGCTCACAGGTGAGTACAGGGCTGGGTTGGGTCCAGCTGTCCCCCTGGAAGGACAGGTGGCAGCATCATGTACGGATACGGGCCCTCCTGCAGGAGTGAGGGCTGTGCCGAGTCCCCTGGGAGCCTCCCGGCGAGGATGCCTCCTCGCCCCCTCCCCTCCGTGCCTGGACTGTTTGCCCATATCCCCATGCCTCACACAGGGCGCTGCAGCAGGTCATTGTGTGTGCACCCCCACTTTCCGGGGGGGTGTGAGAATCACAGGCTCCAGCCCCGAGCCCTAAGCCTGTCAGCCGGGTGGTGTCCTCTGGTCACGTCATGACACATTCCGTGTCCCTCTCCCAGCCTGTGTACCATGGTGATGAGGACTCTGTCCTCTGGCGTCCTTGGGTCGGCTCCCCGAATTTCCCTCCACTGTCTCATCGCAGCCACTTTCTGCATCATGGGTGATGTAGACAGGATCTGTGACTTCACGTTCGAGAGTTTGTCGGGGTCACGGATCTGTGTTCTTAATTAATGTCTTCTTGTTTCCGTAATTGCTGCCTGGCAGGAACCCTTCACCCTCATGTTTGAGTAAGTGACAGCAACTCGCTGCTTGTCCTACTGCAGCAAGTGAGTCCTGAGCCCCAGCTAGTTACCAGTCCCTGCTCCTGCTGACCTTTATCCATGAGATTGGGTCTTTTGAGTGGGAGGCTGGGGGTCTTTCCAGACAGGATAGATTTTTCCAGGGCTTCTCTCTGGAGCTCGGGTTTCTGGGTTCCATAACCCTTTCCCTGGAGCACGTGCCGGCACACGGTGACTCCTGGCTGACACTTGCTCCAAAGTCCAAACGGGCATGACTTCCACTTCAAACACTCCGAGAGCAAGGATTTCAAAGGAAATCTGAACATTGAAAGCCCAGGGAAATTTTGGCAAATGTGAATAATGATCTACTTTTTCAAAGTCATGGGTTTTACTTCTTGTAGACAGGAGGGGCTTGTTTTTACTAAGTCTAGCCCGCTGTGGGAAGGTGGGGTTCTCGTCACTCCTGGGGACACTCAGGGGACCGTGACCCCTGAGTTGTTCCAGCCCCTGGTCCCTGCTGAGGCGGGCACCCCTGGGGACAGGTGACTCCTCCTTGGGAGGCTGGTCCCCAGGGCAGTCACCCCCACACCGCTCGCTGTCTTCAGGTGTCTCCCGTGTCTTACCCGAGGCTCTCCACGAGCCCAGCCCTGCACACCCAGAACAAGGAGGCTCTGGCAGCCCTGCCTTTGGGAATGACTGTGACCTTCACCATCCACTTCCACGACAACTCTGGAGACATCTTCCATGCTCATAATTCGGTCCTTAGCTTTGCAACTAACAGGTAGGGTGTGGGTGACTCTCATTTCCCCCATGCAGGTGCATGCCAGCTGTTCCTGGATTTGATGTATGGGGTGGCTGAGTGCTCACATGGAGACTCTAGTGCCCCTGGAAGGAGAGCATTGCTGCCATGTGGCGGGAGCTGCTGGTGATGTCCCCTGGCAGCTGGCGGCGAGACACAGGTATTGGGGTTTGTGATATACTCTTGTACCCGTGAAAGCTGGATGGCAGGGGAGATGTAAGCCACTGTACTGGCCGTGTGATGGGGATTCCAGTCACTGATCACAGACTTTCTAGAAGTTGGTCAGAGTGAGGCACATACCTTCCAGTGCTCTGGTGCCAGTGAGGAAGGAGGGTGACATTCACTGCATCTTCGGTAAACAGGCCTTTCCAGGTGCCATCCTGCTGTCTCCTCCCTGTAGCCCATTTGTAGAGAGAGACAGCATGAGTGGGAGAGGGACAGAGACAGAGGGAGACACAGAATCCAAAGCAGACTCCAGGCTCTGAGCTGTCAGCATAGAGCCCGACGAGGGGCTTGAACCCACGAACTGTGAGATCATGACCTAAGCTGAAGTTGGACACTTACCCCACTGAGCCACCTAGGCGCCCCACCATCAACCTGTTTTAAGGAGACCACCAGACAATTCTAAAGGTTGAGAACTACTGCCCCAGGGATAGGCAGAGCAGCTCAGAGGAGGAGAGAGAAGCAGCAGACATTGGAGGAAGGATGGCCTGTGCAGGGCTTGCAGGGCATCTGGGGGCAGAAGGCTGTATCCAGTAGTGGAGACCGTTGCAACTTGGCCTCCTCACAGGCCTGGTCAGCACGCCTGGGGCCAGGTGTGGGGGTGCATAGCCTGGTGGAGGAACTGGGGTTACGAGTCAGACCCGGTTCAAGCCCCAGCTCTGTCCTTTGTGGGGCCTTCCCAAACGAGGCTGCTCAGCACACCCGGCCTCTGTTTCCGCACCTGTCATGTGGGGAACACGCCTAGTCCTGCAGGGCCAGCAGCTGAAGCCATCGTGGAGAAAGCCTCTGGCACACTGTGGGGCTCTGTGCATGTCGAGTGGGCCATCTGTGAGTCTGGGACCTAGGCCACCCTGGAGGGAACAGAGCCGGCTCCTCCTAGCCCCTCAGCTCCCCCACAGAGGTCCTGCTGCCCTTGCGTCAGGTACATATGGACGCAGTACACATTATCCCCGTTTCACTGATGAGGAAGTGGGCAGAGGCTGTGCCTCCCGAGAATGTGCCTCCCGAGAATGTCCTTGTTCCCTATTGGGAAGGGACAGCAAGCATCTTATAGCTCACCTTGCCCTATGGCCTCAGCTTTCCCTGCTGGGATGTGGGGGACGTGCTGTGGCCCATGGGCTCCCCCCTTGGGGGATGTGATGAGGCCAGGTTTGTGTCGCCGCAGTGGCCTGAGCTCTGCGCCAGCTGCTCGGTACACCTGAGCCGGAGGGACGCCTGGGGCCACCGTCGGCAGAAAGTTTGGCCAGCAGAGGCACAGACTGTGTTTCTCTCCCTGGAGCTGGGGCCACTTCCTGAGACTGAGAGCCCACCTCCCCCTCCTGTGCCTGGAGACCAGTTCCTGCAGATCGGGAAGGGCGTTGCCTACAACACAACGTCGTCTGCACTGTCAGCGTGGGCCTGACGCTGCTCAGCCTGCGGGACACGCAGCACCTGGGCCTGTCCGGCTTCGTCCCCTTGCCCGTCCCACAGGCCATCTCCCGGGAGCTGTCTGGAGCGGTGGTGGTGGGCAACGTCCTCTGTCTGGCCACAGTTCTGGGGGGCCTGGAAGGTGATAGAGAGAGAGAGAGATACTGGCCTGTGTTGGGGTTGGTGGAGGGGCAGGTTTTTTAATCAGGGGCAGCCCTGGAGATGGGAGGGGGCCCTGTTGTGGGGTAAGACAATCAGGGCTTGTGTGACGTTCAGGAGCAGGGGACAAAAAACTTCGGGCCAAACCCAGCCTGTCGCCTGTCTTTGCAAACCCATGTTTCTGGAATCTCTGCCCATTCTCATTTACATGTTGCCAAGGGCCGTTGTTACCCTACAGCTTCCTGGTTCCAGTGGTGGCATCAGAGACCACGGGGCCTGCATTGCCCAACAGACATGCCACCCAGCCTTTTATGGAGAAAGCTCACCAACCCGTGCGCTGGTGTAACGCTGTCCACTAGAAGTTTCTAGCACTGTGGAAGCATCCCCTATCGATGCTAACACAGGAGGCACTCACCAGCCATCCCTCGAAATGTGGCTAATGCAACCGAGGAGATACGTTGTTTCATTTGAAGCCATCCCAGGGCTAGTGGTTACCTGGTGCCATGTACAGCCTGCATCTAGAAGGAAACAAAGCAGAACAGCTGTCAGGCTGTGCAGTGATTCCTGGATTTCCGCCTTTCTCCTGCTGCCTGTACATCCACGGCCTCCATTACCCAGTTTTTTTCAAATTGATTCCCTTTTTTTTACCTAGTTAAGTTCATTTTTAAAAGATGTTCAACGCTGCCCTGAAAGAAAAGGAAATATAATTTGCCAGAAATAGGATGTGGTTGTTGAGTTATTTTGTTGTATTTATTGCCTAACACGATTGACTTTTAACTGAGGAATGCTGTCTGGCACCAGCTCTTTTTTTTTTTTTTCCATAATATTTGATTGTCAAATTGTTTTCCATACAACACCCAGTGCTCTTCCCCATAAGTGGCACCAGCTCTTGAGCTGACACTTGCTTTGTTTGATAAAAAGGGAGTGGTGAACAGCGCGGGGTGGGCAGGGGTGGTGCCGTAGGGAGGGCTGGCACCTGGGTCTCCCAGAGACTCCAGCAGGCAGGCACTGGAGTGAAAGTAGGGCGGAGGCTCGCTCTGGGCAGGGTCACAGCCAAGCAGAGAGCGGGTGCTCTCCAGGTGGCCCCAGCCGGGGGCAGGGGAGTGGGCCCGAGCCAGGGTGCAGGGGCAGGTGGTGTGGGGTCTGCTCTGAGCGTGCCACGGGGGCTCCCTTGGCAGCAGTGTGGGGCACAGGGGCGGGGCCACCCAGAGGCTGGCAGGGTCACCAGGTGATGGGGCCAGACGGGCATGGCAGGCGGGGAAGGAGGAGTGACAGCCGGGCTTTCTCTCCCAGGCCTGTCCGGAACCTGGAGCTCCTCAGCCGACAGCACCCTCTACATGGACCCCAGGACGGGCGTGACTGTGGCTTGAGAGGCAGGATCTGTGATGGTTTCCTACAAGGTCGATGGGCACCTGAGGACCTACAAGGAGGTGGGGCTTTGGGGCACATGTGGGGCAGCCCTTAGCTTTCTGTCCTGAGTGGCTCTCCCTTCCCTTTACAAAGGAGAAGCACCAGCATCCTGCTTGGCACTCAGGGTCTGGAGTCCCAAGTCTGGGGTCTGCTCCCCACTTGTTCTGGGATCTGACAGGAGCCCTTTTCTTCCCAGGCCCCTGCCTCCCCACATTCAAAATGGTGTCATGACAAGGGCTGACCTCTAAGGGCCACCCCAGCGCCCATGCACACCTGAGGAGGGGGCAGGAATGTCCCCTGTGGGGTAGGCCAGCATGGCCATTGGCGTCACCAGCAAAGTTATGCCTCTCTGGCAAGTCACCTTTTGAGTTTCTCTGGAGGTGAACAAAACCATTCCCTCTTCTGTTTATCTCCAGCCGAGAATGAATCGATGAGCAGCGTCTGACCGCATCTCAAACGTGTTTCATCTTAGAGCCAGTGTGCACGTGATTGAATCCAGCAGTTTAACCAGATAGCTTGCACAT
>NW_021855779.1:0-2054 GCF_006229205.1 Suricata suricatta
CCTCCACTCACCACGGCCTCCACTCACGGGGGCCTCCAGCTCACCATGGCCTCCTGCACAGGAAATGAACTTGGAGCCTCTCCCCAAAGATACTGCAGTGAGGCCGCCCCAAGACCCCATGGCTGGTTGGGGGGCTGCAGGGTTTGCTGCCCTGGGCTGAGAGCAGACAGACAGAGAGCGCAGGACTCCGTGGCACTCCGCGAGCTGCCCCTCCCCCACGAGGAGTCCATGTCATCCCCGCCGTCAGCTGGGCCACCCTCACGCTCCCTGTCATCACAAGGGAAAGGGCACGTTGTTCCGGAACAGCCTCTCCGGCGTGACTCCCGGCGGCGGCTGGAGGCCTGGGGCCTGACCTGACAGTTATGTCCTCCGTGCTCTGTCTGGAGAAGGCTCCGGGTCTTGGCCTGGCCCAGCCGGGAGGCAGCGTGGCCACACAGCTGCTCAGAGGGACAGGGGAGCCGGGCCAAAGCCCTCAGCCCCCCGCCAGGCCCTGGGCAGCCTGTGCCAGCGCCCTGGCGTGGCATCGTCTTGGGTGGGCACTCTTAGCTCCGGCCGGCAGCCGGCTCGGAAAGTCTGGGTCTCAGGCAGATGGCGCGAGAGACAGCTGATCCCAGGTGCAGGTGTGGCGGGGGACAGACAGCACCTGTGGGCTGTCTGTGTGTCCACAGCCCGTCCAAGCGCCCTCACGTGTGTGCCCCTGACCACCAGCCTCCTTTCTGCGTGCGTCTCTGCGGAATCCCTAGCACACACAGTAGGTGCTCAATAAATGTTTGCTGAAAGATGGAGGTTTCCTGGCCGTGGCTCAGGGTGCACGTCGGGCCTCCAGTCCAGGACTGGCCACAGCAGACAGAGCCAGGGAGGGAGGGCCTCCTGCTCCAGCCTGGATGGGCCGGGAAACTGAGGCTGCAGGGGGAGGGTGTGTGTGCGGTGAGGGTAGCTGACGGGGCGCAGCCAGGGATGCTGAGGGCCCCTGCTTCCTGCAGCATGAACTCTGGCAGCCCCGCCTGGCCCTCCTTCTAAGAGTCAAGGTGGAAAATGTAAGCCCTCTTGACACATTCTCCCTCTCAGCCCGAGGGTGTGCGGGTCCACCTTGGGCCTTGCAGGAGCCCCGGAAGCCAGCCCGGCGGGGAGGCTGCCCTTCCCATCACAGACCCCGCACCCGCCCGCGTGCCTGGTGGTGCCGACAGTGGGAGCGGCCGGGTAGCACGGGGTCAGAGCTGCCTCCGCCTCGCCCTCCCTCCTGCCCGCCTCACACCGCACTCCCCATCCCCCCTGCCTCAGTTTCCCTGTCTTGGGCAGCGGAGCTGTGCTGGCTCTGGCCCTGAGGCTGGGGCGACCTTCACGCACAAAGCGCTGAGGGCGGGTCCTGGCGCCGCGTAGCCCTTCTATCGACGCGGCCCTGTCACGTGAGTAGTGTTATCACATTCAGGACGGATGGGGCCCAGAAGAGAAATGTGCCTGAGCCGCCAGGGACCCCTGCGGCCGGGCAGCCAGGACCAGATGAGGGAGGACCAGGCAGGCGGGGACTTGCAGGCAGGGAGGGGCCAGGCTCCAGAGAGGCCAGACAGGAAGCCGAATGCAGGCGGAGAGAAGGAGGGGGTGCCAGGAGCGGGCCTCGGCCCTGCAGCCTCCCCGCAGAGCCAGCGGAGAGCTGCCCAGGGCCCCAGACGATGGGGGACCACTGTCCCCGCCCCGCCTGGCCATCGGCCTGTGCCTCCCGGTGACCTCGCCGGCCACTCTCAGGTTTCGTCCAATCACCAGTCAGAAGGCTGGTCGGCAAATCGCTCCTCGGCTTCTCCTGAGCTGAAGTCAGACGCTCAACCGACTGAGCCCCCCAGGCGCCCCTGAATCTTCTCTTTAAAGGCCCTGGCTTTCAAACACACTCACGGGTCCTGGGGGTTAGGACTCAATGAGGGAGTTTTGGGGACACGGTTCAGACCGAGCGGTTGGGTGCTCAGGGCCCAGGCAGGCTGGAGATGAACTCGGGACCATCTCGGACCCTAGGAGGGGAGGGAGGGAGGGAGCTTCCTAGTCGTGCCTGGAGGCATAGTGAC
>NW_021855780.1:0-1039 GCF_006229205.1 Suricata suricatta
GCATGTATAAGATATTACCAATTATCATGTGAAGGAAATTTAATAAACAAACTTAACTTTAGTTGATTACATGCTAGGCACTGCTTTAACCATGTTATAGCATGCATACTCCCATTTTTTCCTTTTTTCCCCTTGTTTATTGAGATATGATTAACATATAACATTTTTAAGTTTATTATTTATTTTGAGAGAGAGAGAGCTCTTGCACATGCAAACATGAGAAGGAGGAGGGGAAGAGAGAGCAGAGAGAGAGAATTCTAAGCTGACTCCCCATGTTATCAATGCAGAGCCCAAAATGGGAGTCAAACTCATGAACCATGAGGTTATGACCTGACCCAAAATCAAGAGTTGGGTGCTTAACTGACTGAGCTACTCAGGTGCCCTGACATATAACATTATATTAGTTTTAGAAATACAACATAATAATCAATACTTGCATATGTTGATATATACAAATATAAATTTGTGTGTGTATACATACATACTTAGATACATTTACAAATACATATGGAATACACATAAATGGTGTATAAATGATCACTATAATATGTGGTCAACATCCATCACACACAGCCATACATTTTTTATTCCTTTGGGACAAGACTTTTAAGATCTACTCTCTTTCAAGTATACAATATAGTATGATGACTGCTGGGAGCCACAGCGGCTTCTCTGGATGACACAGTCACAGCGAGGAAATGGCAGACGTTTGCACAGCTCCTGCCATGAGAGGCAAAACTGGTATCTCCTTCTGCTACTACTGCTCATGTTGAAAATACGCTTGTTGTCATGAATTAGGCCTTACAGAGTTCCAAATCAGATCGATATTCCCCACACAGTTACCCCTTAAGAAAAAGCATATTCCTGACCCTGCATAAGAGATTTTAGATCAAAGTGCTGCAGATGTTTGCCAAAAGGCTCTTCTTTTTTTTAAATAGTTTATTGTCAAATTGGTTTCCATACAATACCCAGTGCTCCTTCCCACAAGTGCCCTCTTCCATCACCACCACCTCTTTTCTCCCCCTCCCCCTTCAGCCCT
>NW_021855781.1:0-1039 GCF_006229205.1 Suricata suricatta
TTTTCTTTCATTATCTACTCAAAGTCATGCCTACTGCACCTCTAAACATTTCATTAAATCCAATGATACAGCAAACACTCCCAAAATAAACTTAGATTGTATTGCAGTTTCACTTAACAGTATATGAACACCCAGCCCACTATTTTGTCTCTGATCAAATGGACACAATATTGAGTAAAGATGAAAGACATCTAAAGAGCAATCAACAGGAGGCTCTCATTGATATACCCAGTTGTGCACTGATACTAGAAAGTGCGGCTACATTTTTATGTCCTCATGGAACATTCTTTTATTTAAAATTCAGAAAAAAATAAAAGAAGTTTATAAATATTGCAACCTAAAAATAAAAATAATAAACATTGAATTACAGATATGGCAATAGCCAGGGGAAGAACGTGAAAAAATATTTTCTCTCGATATAATAGACAAAGCCTTAAAATGACTGTTTTATAAAGTGCTTTGTAATATAGAAACTAAAGAGCAAGTTGACCATAATAAAAATATAGGTGAAGTTGAATAGGGAGAAAAATAAGAAAGTAGCCCCTAAGAACATAAAATTACATTTACTATAATAACCACCACACATATAACTACATAGTGCTACAATTTCTCTTTTATCAGATTTACAAAATCAGAAAGACTGACAACATACTGTTAGTAAGGTTTGTAGAAAATAGAAATGTTTATATGTTGTGGATGATTTCCAAATGTTACAGCCTCTACTGAGTGGACCTTGATTCACTTCTACAAACATAAAACAGTATCATGCACAAGAGTATTGTTATACTGTGAATTATTTCAACAAAGTTTGAAAACAGACCACAATTTTAACACCACAATGGGTAACTAGTTGAATAAGCTATGATATGTGCACACAGGGGAGTACTAATTAGTAACTAATTATTACTAAAAATAAATAAAAGGTTCATCATGGATTTGTTTCTAAGACATATTGTTAGTTAAAACCACAGGTTACAGATATATATTTTTAGTTTACTAAAATTGTGTAAAATACAAGCAGAACTAAGCAAATATATAT
>NW_021855782.1:0-1039 GCF_006229205.1 Suricata suricatta
AATAATTTGTCCTCTCTTCTCATATCTCCAAGCATTTACCCCATCCTCACTGTGACAAATAAGCCCACTGCTCGAATCAAAGGAGGAACATGGAAACTCAGAGCACTGTGAGGCGAGGCTTTAGTCAACATTCTTGCAAGAGCGGGTGTCTCATGGACAGGCACGCTTGGACTGGTTACAGCAATGTATTGCCTGTTGTGCAAGTCTCTCCCCTGATTCCTCATTGGCTGAGCACTACAGAGGTTACATCCTTAGCTGGACATTGCCTCTGCCCACATAAGGCCAAAAAAGTAGTCTGATTGGAACAAATGTCCTTTCCTTGAGGTGGCACAGAGACTTCAGCTCCTTGGCGCATGCTCACTGCAAAGCCCAGGAAAAATAAACTCCCCAAAATGGAGAGAGGAAGAAGAACCAGGAAGTGAAGTGAAGTGTTTGAGGCCCCATTGTGTGTGGAGTTCAATGGATTGTAAACCTACTGGTAAGTAGATAGCACAACTTTTATTTGGTATTTCTGAAAATGAGTCATCTCACTTCTCACACTTACTTTTAGGTTTGGGCTGTATATCTATTTCAGATCATAAATTTTCTTGACCCTCTCTCCTGTTGCTAAATACCAACAATGCGCCTGCATGAGCCTGTGCAGGATCCTCTCCTCTTGCAAAAGAATTGCTCTGGAATCCTCTCTTATTTCTGCCACATTACTATTTTTTTCCATGGGCATGTCCATCAACATCTAACACTTCAGTAAATTCTACCTCTGTAAACAATTAAACAAAAAATCCTTGACTGAAGTCCTCTCTAGCTACTTCCTCGTTTTCTTTCCAGCAAAACTTGTCTAGAAACTTGTGTAAGATTGCAATCTCCAATTTATTTCCTCTCATTCTTTTTTTTTTAAGTAAGGTGATGATTTTACTCAATGGGTAGTGGAAAGAAGCAAAATCTAGCATTCCAATAGGTACCTCTTTGGCATAAGGTTTATCTTGATTGAGAAGATACCTTGAAGAATTTACCTTTTTGTAAGAGCATTAACTCACTGTCT
>NW_021855783.1:0-1039 GCF_006229205.1 Suricata suricatta
ATAATATATTATGTTTCCAATGAATTCAACTAGAGATGACAGCTGGAAGATCAGGGACAGTCTGAAAGGGGACAGATGGCAATATATAAAAACAGACAGAAAAAAGACAGAGTGGGAGAGACAGGAAGGAGGGCCAGGAACCACCAGAGGCACCAAGACAATCAGAAGAGACAGCTAGAGTCAGAGCCAGGGAAAAGGCGGCCTGAGACAGACTGATCCACCTTGTACAGAAGCCATGCTTGCAGTTCAACAGCAGGCGCTGAGGGCCAGTGTGAGGTGGGTTTCTGTGAATACAGATGCACTCACCCACGCATGCGCACATACACACCTACAGGTCATATATTTATATATCATAGATGCAATGCCTTTAAGAAACCAGGAAAAAGATAAGTAGCTAAAGGAGGGGCGTCCAGGTGCCTCAGTCACTTCTGTGTCTGTCCACCTCGATCTCAGCTTAGGTCATGATTTCAAGGTTGTGAGGTTGATCCCTGCATTGAACTCTGCTCTGGTCATGGAGCCAGCTTAAGATTCTCTCTTTCCCTCTTCTGCTCATGTGCTCCAGCGATCTCTCTCAGAAAACAAAAAAGTTATAGGAGCTCTCAGATGCAGGGCCTGAATTTATTTTTCTTCATAGCCCTAAAAATTTGCTTTTTATTTAACGTATGCTTTTAGCTGAGAGAGACTGCTAAACCATTTACTGACTCTTTACTCAGACACTTGTGCTGAGTCCTAACAACACCCTTAGTTCCAAGGTCTCTACCTCTGTCTTTCTCAGTTCACCCATACATCTCTGCATGCTTTTAGATTTTATTTGCTGTGATATTCAAAATAGGAGATGTTAGACATATAAACATAGAATTCCCTAGTTTATAAAATCCTATTTCTCATTTCACATCAAATGCTATCTTGTAAAGAACAGTGTTTTTATGGTCGTCTTACTCATGAATAATCTGAGGCTCATTGATTATAGGGAGAGGCAAATGACAAATCTACCACATGATCAAGAACAGGGCAGGGATTTCTGACTCAGAAGCCAGTG
>NW_021855784.1:0-1039 GCF_006229205.1 Suricata suricatta
GCATGCCCTATTACAAATGCTGAGTTTTCTACAGAAATGGATTTACAGGCAAGTTCTTTTCTTCTGGCTCTGAGAATAAAGATAGCTGAGTAGAGTAAAATTCAGATCGAAAAGACTGAAAATACTAATTTTTCTCTTGTTTCACACAGTCTAGGAAATACATGTATCTAGCATCCTTATCCCTTTAAAATATAAAAATGAGTATTATTTACAAAAAAGGCCTGGGGTAGGGGTGCCTGGTTGGCTCAGTCAGTTGAGTTTCTGATTTCAGCTCAAGTCATGCTCTCATGGTTCCTGGGTTCAAGCCCCACATCAGGTTCTGTGCTGACAGCTCGGAGAATGAAGTCTGATTTGCGATCTCTATCTCCCTCTCTATCTGACTCCCCCCCACGCAGGCTTTTCTCTCTCTCTCTCTCTCTCTCTCTCTCTCCCTCACTGCCTCTCTTTCTCTGTCGTTCTCTCTCTCTCTTGAAAATGATAGACAAACATTAAAAAATTTAATCAAAAAAAAGAGGGCCTGGGAATTCTGTGTGAAAATGTGTATCTAATATATTACTAGCAATGGATAAATGATGAATTGTGTTGCTTCTTCAACAGAGATAAAATAACAAATTTATGATTCCACTGATATAATACCTAAGTCATATATTGCTCTCAACTTACTAATTTAACGTGCCTTGATATTATGTGAAATAATTTCCTTTAATGACAAAACCATTCAGCATCTGTGTGCTGTTCCTTGCATTTATAGGTTCTTCTTTGGATTTCCACTTTATACAAGTAGGATTCCCAAGAAATACTGTAACAGGAGACACAAACAGGGTGAGTACTGATACAAATAAGATGTACCACTGTTAGTGTCCCGTTTTCAATCAAAATCTTAATAAAATGGCCTAGAGTAGATTAATAATGTATTAGGAAACAGGCCAGAGTAAAAAAGACAAAAATAAATGAGTTTTAAAAACTCAGTCAAATGAGTTATGCAGATAACCACTAAGACTTGATTGGCGTATTAGAAATTCTTTTCTTCAAAAGAATG
>NW_021855785.1:0-1039 GCF_006229205.1 Suricata suricatta
CTCTCTCTCTGCCCCTCCCCTGCTCATGCTCTGTGTCTCTCTGTCTCAAAATAAATAAAAACATTTAAAAAAAATAAATAAACATCACTCTAAGAATATATTTATAAAAAAAAAAAAAAGAAGCATCAGATAGAGCTGGTCATCCTACAGAATCTGAAGTTGATACTTTTTAAAAGTGTCCCGGGAGAGGCTAAGGAACTCTTCCACACTGAACATGCCTGAAGAGCCAGGATAGCTAAATGCAACATATATTCCTAGCTAGGATCCCAAACAGAAAAGGAAAAAGGTATTGTTAGTACACTTGGCACAACTAGAAGGAGCCTGTTGTAATGTGGGGCTAATGTTGGCTTCCTGACTTTGAGAGCTGTGTGCTAGTTATATGGGAGAATATCCAATTTAGGTAAATCACACTAACGCTTAGCCGCGGTGGGTGCTAATTCTATAGCTTGCTCTCAAAATGTTCTATAAAGACTAATAATAAGCGTATGAGTTTTTGTGTGTGTGAATGTGTACAAAGGGAGGAAGAGGAAGCAGGGAGAGAGAAGAAAAACAAATATGGTAACAGGTCATGGTCTCATGGTTTAATGAGTTTGAGCCCCACATTGGGCTCTGTGCTGCCTGCTTGGGATTCTCACTGCCCCTCTCTCTCTGCTCCCCACCGCCTTGAGCTGTCTCTGTCTCTCTCAAAATAAATAAACTTAAAAAGAAAAGAGAGAGAGAGAGAGACATCAAGACTAGAGCTGAGATCAAGAGACAGATGCTTAACTGACTGAGCTATCCAGGAGCCCCCAAAGTAAATTATTTTTTAAAAGTCATATGCATTCTTCAAGCAAGCTCCAATTTCACCAACTTCAACCAGTAAGAACTGTCAATATTTTAGGCCTTAATGAACAATGAAATGTGACTTTGGAAGCAACGTATACTGCCTCTGTATATGCTACTTCAACCCGTTTTCCAAGTCCCAGGTAAGGCGGCCAGTGTTTACGGAAGCCTAGAATAAAAGACATCTAGACAGACTGTAGTGTAAGCTGCTTTTCCA
>NW_021855786.1:0-1039 GCF_006229205.1 Suricata suricatta
ACAGCCAGAGGGGCCCCCGCGCTGCAGGGGGCCATTAGGTGCAGAGAGAACCCTGCAGCCAGGCTGGCCTCCCCGAGGAAGGATGGCAGTGAGCAGAGGGAGTGTTGCAGCAGGGGCACGTGCCCTGGCTCCAGCGCCTGGCTGGCATCTTCCAGTGGGGACGGGACCAGTGTGTGGCTGTGTCCCGGGTGAGCGCCACGCAGCTGCAGGGAAAGGGACGCCGGGGAGAAACAGCTGGGTCAGCTCCCTTCTCGTGAAATCGGGGCTCTCGGGCCCTGGCGGACGGGGGACCCAGAGGCCCGTACCCGGCAGGCGTGTGCCTGGGCCCCTGTGCTGATTCAGCGGCCTGAGCGCCCCAGTTCCGCCCATCTCCGCTCCAGCCTGTCCTTCCCAGGCTCTGGGTTTGGCCGAGGCTGCTGCCCAGCTCCTGCCGAGCCACACCAGTGTCCCTCCAGAGCCTGGAGCGGAGGCACTGTCGAGGGTAGGGTCACGGCGCACTGACTGCTTCGGGCAGTGCACGTGCTAAAGGCAGGCTTGCAAGCGGTGCAGAAGGAAACTAGAACCTTGAGTACAGGTCCTCAGATATTAACTAAGACGTGTAAGGTGCACCTCGGCGTGGGTGGTGACCAGGCGGGGCTGGGGGCCACGAAGCAGGGCTGCCCCAGAGCCCCTTCTTCAGCTCTTGAAAAGCCCAGTGTGGAGGAAAACGCCAACATGCAGAAATCCTGTTCTTGGTCCATCTCCCCTCAGAGGCCATTCCTTTTCCAGCTCCTGCACGGCACCTGCCGTCTGCCATCCTTGCCCCCTGACTGTCCCCTGCCGTCTGGGGGAGCTGCTGGCCTTTTTCACAGCAGCGCGTTCTGCCCAACTTCCTCATCCGCAGTGCTCACCCTGTACGACGGGGCTGTGTGGTCTTTGGGGCCCGTCAGGTGTGGTCCCAGTCCTCACTTCAACTCTACCTAGAAAACTGCTTGTTCAGCCTGTCGTGGTTTTTCTTCTGAGAAGCAGGGTTTGTAAAACTTGAGTGAGAAGAGTGTTA
>NW_021855787.1:0-1039 GCF_006229205.1 Suricata suricatta
CTTTGAACATTTCCTAAGCCCCTCTGTAAAGTGGAGATGTACTATATACCTGCTGCAGTGAGACTGCATGACTTTGCTGAGGGTTAGTGTGAGGAACAGACTTAGGCCACAGCGCACTGCACACACAGATGGTAACAACTGGCAGCTCTTACTGCTACCTCATTCACAGGGGGGCGGCGGGCAAGGTGCTCTGTGGGACAGCTTTTCCTACTGAAAACAGTTGAAGCAATTTCTTTTCTTCCTTTGTATAGCTAATCCTGTTTTGCTTTAGACTGAGGTAAAGCACACACCGGGTCTCAGGGTTTCCACACTGACACTTACTTGGAGTGAGACTTGGGTGAGTCTTTGGTCTCCCTCAGCCACAGTTTTCTCACTTACAAAAGGAAGGTAATAATAGCTACTCCTTAGGATTATTGCGAGAGGAAGAAAGAAAGGACAGAAGGTGGTCAGCACAGACCCTGGCTCAAATCTCCCATCTGATACTGGTGCACAGCTCTCTCTGCTCTCAGATCAGTCACTCCTGGCCCTGTGCTGGCACGAGAACGGGCCTCATCAGCTAGTGATGGAAACACAAATAATTCTTCTTTCCCTGGTTCTCAGGGGACCGGGGTTTGAAGACTGTAACCTTATGTAACGTAAGGCCCCACAACAATTTAAAAGATAAACAACTCCAGAATAGATTCCTATAGTAGGAAATAGGGCAGCTTTCAAATCGGTCATGATGGAAAAAACAAAAATCTCAGATGTGTTATATAAAGGCAGGCTCACAGGACTTGATTCGCATAGGGAAAAAACTCTGGAAAATTGTACCAGGGATTTCAAACTGAAGGCAAATACTTTGCGGTGAAAATATTACACATGATTTGTTTAAAAATTTTTTTTTTAAGCAAAAGAGTATTTTAAATAAAAACACTGTGATCAGGGATGCTTGGTTGGTTGGGCTTCTGACTCTTGATTTCGGCTCAGGTCATGATCTCCCAGTTCATGGGTTCGAGCCACACACTGGGCTCTGGGCTGACAGCATGGATCCTGCTTGGGA
>NW_021855788.1:0-1039 GCF_006229205.1 Suricata suricatta
TCTGAAGTCTATAAAAATGGTAGTTCCTGCTTTGGAACCATTTCTTAGTAATTACTTTAAATATATCATTAAATTTAGAAAAGATTTTAAAGTTTCAAAAAATGTTCTGAGAGATTATAGACAAGTCCTACATACCTCTCACCCAATTCCCCCTAATGGTGGCATCTCCCCTTATCATAATGCATTAGTCAAAACTAAGAAACCATCATTGATACAGTACTATTATCTAAATTTCAAGAAGTTATTTAGATTATTATTTTTAAAATAATATCATTTTGCCTGTACAGGGTCCGATTCAGGAAACAGCACTGCATATATAGTACTGTCTTCTTATTCTCCTCTGATCTGTGACAAAGTTTGAGGAGTACTGCTCAGGTATTTTGTAGAAAGTCTTTCAATTTATGTCCATCTGATCTTTTCGTTATGGTTACCCAGAGGTTTAGTATTTGAGAAAGAGTAAAAAGTGTTGTTCTTATCACATCCTATCAGGGGACATATGCTACCAACATGACTTGTCTCTGAGGATTGTAATCTTAGTCACCTAAACAAGATAGGTTTTCTGGGTGCTTCAATATAATGCTACTTTGCTCTCCCTGCAAGTTCTACATTTTGGAAACATGTCACTAAGTTTAGGTCATGGTTATGGTGAAAGACTCTACATTCAATCTCTTAGGGGAAATTTAAATCTATTACTCAGGATTTTTCTATAAAAAATACAGATGGGACCTCAAATGCTAAATGAAAAATTACAGACCTAAGCAACACATTCTAGGATGACAGTTAAGGACATTCTAGAAAATGCAACTTTATTTGGACAAAACAATTGATTTGTTGCCAGGGCAGTGAGTTGGAGAATGGGTTTACACAAAGAGGCTTGTAGAAAGGTTATTAGGTGACAATGCTTACTTGACATGAATCTGAAAACATTCCAACAACTATATGCTAAGATTGTGGATGTTACTGTATGGAAATTATGAATTAATTATAAATGGACAAAAATAACCAGTAATACAAAAATGTGTGTGTTCAATGAAAATAA
>NW_021855789.1:0-1039 GCF_006229205.1 Suricata suricatta
CCCGGGGACCTCATTAACGCCCCCGAGGGTGCATGTCCAGGCTCCCAGTCAGCCCTTGGGGGCGTGCGTGTGGGTGGAGCCGGTGTATTCGTGTGTTTCCTGGACTAGAGCTTCTCTGGTCTCCAAGTTTCCGGTCTTGCTATTCTGTCCTCTCCTTGGTCCTCTGGCTTTTGTTAGAGGTTTATGCCTGTGCTATTCTGTCCTCTCCTTGGTCCTCTGGCTTTTGTTAGAGGTTTATGCCTGTGCCTGTTGGCATTTCTGAGTTGCCAGTTTCTGCAAGAAGTGTGTGAGGTGGAAGGAAAATCCAGGGGACTCGGCACCATTTCCTTCCCTGGGTCCCACGGGCCTCCCTTCCCTTACCCTCCGGGGTCATGCTGTCTGTCCTACGTGACTTGGTGGGAGGCACAGGGCAAAGGGCTCCCAGTCCGTCTTCTCAGAAGCACAGTTCTCTCTGCATTTTTGAGAAATACTTTTTCTCCGGGCGCCTGGGTGGCTCAGTCACTTGAGCATCCGACTCTTGGTTTCAGCTCAGGGTATGATCCCAGGGCCGTGAGTCTGAGCCCCATGTCTCTCCCTCTCTCTCTGCCCCTCTCCCCTGCTCATTCTCTCTCTCTCTCTCTCTCAAAATAAATAAAGTTAAAAAAATGTTTTTTCTCTTTGTTCTTCAGAATGCATTGACCTATTTTCAACCTCCCTGACTTTCCCGTATCATAACCATTTGGTTACTGAGCCCTCGGTGGACTTCTGATTTCAGACACTGTACTTTCAATGCTAAATTTTCCACTCGTTTCCTTCAGATCATTTCCTTTTCTGTCCCGAGTACTTGTGTCTCTCCGTTCTTCTCAGGAATGATCGGCTGAGCCTCGCTGAGCAGGGTTGCAAGGACAAGTTCAGAGTCATTACCCAAGACCTCCGGCATCCGGGTCACCTCAGCTCTGGTATGCGTTGTCCTTTCCCTGGAGAACGGGGGCATTTCCTGGTCCTGGGTGTGTTGACTCCTGTATTCCAGGCATTTGAATATTCTCTTGTAAGACCATGA
>NW_021855790.1:0-2053 GCF_006229205.1 Suricata suricatta
TCTATGATACATTCAAGATACATGATACAATTTATTACTATTTTCTATGATGAAGTTCCTATATGGGGATTAGTAGATGTCAGAGTAATGAAAGTGAGTTTCCCAGTACAATTTTTATGATATATAATTAGTATTCTATCATGTTTGAAATAAAAAAAATATTGGGGCGCCTGGGTGGCTCAGTCGTTTAAGCGTCCAGCTTGGGATCAAGTCATGATCTCACGGTTCGTGGTTTGAGCCCCGCGTCAGGCTCTGTGCTGACAGCTAGCTCAGAGCCTGGAGCCTGCTTCAGAATCTGTGTCTCCCTCTCTCTCTGCCCCTCCCCTGCTCACACTCTGTCTCTCTCTCAAAAATAAACAAAAATATTAAAACAAAAAGTAGACACTGGAAGTGAGGTAGTAGGGAGTACAACAGATACATGTTAGCAAAATGTAAGAAATGCTACAAAAAACATAGAAGTTCTCGGATGGAAAAGCAGGTGACATTTTGGTATCTGCGGTAATAATTAGTTGAGAGTCAATACAGGACATCAGCAATCAGCAGCTTGTGAGGCAAGCCTAGTACTGTAGCAGTATAGCCCCGGGTCAGTCTTCAATATTTCTCTTAATTAGACCAAGTTTTCATGCAGTGAAAGTTGACAATGGAAAATGATAAGTTAAAAACTAAATGGAAAAAAAATCTATAGACATTTAGCAATCCTTGAGCAATTAATCAGTTAGAATTTTTGGTTTGTTTAGTCTTGCTTTTTAGACAGAGTAGAATCTTGCTTCAGAGCATGAACTCTGGTTCCCCACTGCCTGGGATTGAGTCATGGCTCTAAAATCCAATAGGCCCGTGGTTTTGGGTAATTTACTTAACTTCTGTGTGTCAGTTACCATTTTGTGAAATGGACATAACATTATGAACTATCTCATAAGGTTGCTGTGAAGTAATCATTTCACACATTTGTTAATGTGTATAAATTGCCTAGGCTAGTACCTGGCACAGGATGGTTATTATGCTATCTTTGCTATTATTATTATTACTTTAAGAAATTTGATGAATCTTATTTTGTAACAGGGACTGTAGGAAACATGCTTAGCTCTTCATAACATCCACCTCTTCCTCACCCTGAAAAAAGACACATATTAAATTTTACATATAACATCATAATCTAGTATAATTACTTTTACGATAGAAAAATAAATGTGTAAAGCCATCAAAAATCATCAAGTGTGTGACCCTCCCCTGCTCAAACTCTCTCTGTTTCTCAGAAATAATAAAAAACATAAAATTTTAAATAAAAATTGAATATATAAGGTGCTAGCACCAAATAAACACTGTTAACAATCTGTCCACCAATACTGCAGTCTATATCAGTTTCACTGATTTCTTCCAAAACAGAATTTTAAAAGGTTGTTTTGCAAATAGTGTTTTAAATTGAATATTAATATTAGAGAAAAACCTCTATTGCATAGTAACCATTTGAATTGATTAAACATTTAATTAATACTTTAGACTTCTTTCATATCATTATACAGTGAAACTACATTTGCCAATATATTCTAATCCTTCATTCTGTTTCTAGGTTAGTGGTCATTGTTCTTATCTTTTTACTGATAACAATAATAGACCACAACATAAATTTCCTGGCCATGTACTATTGTCAGTCACTTGGAATAGCAGCTTCTTTAGTTGAGTAAGTAAGGCTCAGCAGGATTTGGAAAGAGTAGCCAATAATCAGTATGTTTATTGGATCTGCCAGCAGGTAGATTATTTAAAAACTTGAACCTGCTGAGATTCTGTTCTCTGAAGAGTCTGTTTGCTTTTTGTTGTTACTTTTGCTATACTTTCTGTAGTAGTGACGTTCACATTAGCATATGCTATCGAAAATTTCTGACACCTAGATCAGAGGGAGTTAATTGCTCACCAGTAAGGGTCATTGTCTGTGAGCTTGCACCTAACACTGGAGAAATCGAGATTGACACTTGTAATTATGTGGTTGCAGAATACCAATTTTAAGAGTATATTTTCAGTATATTTGGACTTCTGTGCATTTGCTTATTTTATCAGA
>NW_021855791.1:0-1039 GCF_006229205.1 Suricata suricatta
GGCAGCCTCATAAAAAGACACTTTGGGCTTAGGTATAATTCATTCAGACCTTAGGTGCCTCCTTTAAAGGAGACTGTTGGGAAATACAGTTCCTTAGAAATGGAGATTTTCATCATCCTCAAACCTGTGAGGCAGAGGAAAGAAGTGCCCTCAGTATTGAAAGAAGTGACAGCCCCTCAACTGGAAGTAAAGGTCTTGTGGCCAGCTGCCTCAATACCAAGCAATCCAAAGAAATCCCTGGAGTCAATCACTGGACAGTCCTGATTGTCTTCATAAACACATAGAATGCTGTCTCTGCCTTACAGTGATTGATTCAGACACAACTTCCAAAAAGTATATTAATAAATAGTTTATGGTATAGGAAAATAGTTCAAAAGTAATTTCAGGCTTAATTATTCAGAAACTCATAGGATATGAAAGTTGTAGTATCTAAGCATCATAATTAAAACTCTTCAGAGTAGGATATGAGAGGCTTAAATTAGAACAAAAGTGGCATGTCTATTGCTGATTTTCATTCCTCAAATAAAGCTTTTTATCACTTAGATATTATTAGTCACTGCTAAATTAGAAATCCATGCATAAACCTGCAATAATCATTTCCATCAGAAAAGTTATTTGGATTTCTCAGTGATGTATTTTTATGGTCATTTTTATCTGATAAGTTAGAGTTTCACAGAGAGATTGCATGAAAAAAGAATCTTAAAACTGAGCTTTTGAACAAAGATTTCTTCCCACATATATAAATATGAATGATGTAAACATTCATTATACAGGGAAATTAAAAATAAAGTTTCTATAGAGACAAACTTGAGACCTGGATCTGTAGAAATGGCCACAGAATTGGAGATGGGAAGACTGACAAATCTAATAAGCAATGGTGAAGTAGAAACTAAAACAAAACAGGACACTAGCAGCATGACCAGCATATGTATATACGGCTTAGGTGAAAAATCCCCAGTTTGGTGGCAATTAAATGTTCTGTGCCTCTGCTGCCTTCCCATCATGAATCTTCCAGTATTTTCGCAAAGTACATTAGGCT
>NW_021855792.1:0-1039 GCF_006229205.1 Suricata suricatta
TTAGTTTTCTTGATTGTTTCCTTTGCCTTGCAGAAGCTTTTTATCTTGATGAAGTAAGTTTGGCACTTTAAAATTTTAATATAAATGGATTTATACAATCTTATATGTCTGATTTCTTTCACCAACCATAATGCTTTAGAAATTCATCCTTGTTAATTTCTTATTATTTCTGAATAACAGTATTTTGATTCCACTTTAGCTTTTCTTGCACTAAAAAGTAGCTATTATTAATTTTACATATACAGTTAATATGTGCTTAGATTTTCCTTAATTTTTAAAATTTTATTACTGTTAATTCCTTTTTGCATCTTAAATCTTCCATCTAAAATAATTTTCATTCCAACCAAAGTACATTTTGCAGAATTTCCTCTAGTTTGGCTTAGGGTTAAACTCAGTTTTCATTGGCCTGCAATGATCTCTATTTTACCCCCATTTTAATGCTAATTTAGCTAGGTATAAGATTCAAGATTGACAATGCAGGCAGAGATAACTATCCACAGGAGATGTCCACCTAACTTTCACAGTGCAGAATTCTTGCAGGGAAGTAGTTGCCCATCCAGGGGTTATATGTATCAATCTCCTTTGCATATTTTTAGTTCTTTCCAATACACTGTGAGAAGCAAAGCTTTCACCTCCAGTCCAAAGTATTTAAGAAGAGTTTTGCTTCCAGAGCTCCTGGGTGGATCAGTTGGTTAAGCAGCCAAAATCAAGAGTCAACATCAAAAATGCCTATTTGAACTTCACATGAACAAGAAATAATTTCTCTTGTAGTAACATACTGATATTTCTGATTTTAGCTGTCATAGTAGTTACATTATTTTAATTAATGCAATATTATTTCTTTTCTTTTAAAAAAATTTTTAAATGTTTTTTATTTATTTTTAAGAGATAGAGAGAGACAGTGTGAGCAGGGAAGGGTCATACAGAGAGGGAGACACAGAATCCAAAGCAGGCTCCAGGCTCTGAGCTAGCTGTCAGCACAGAGCTTGTCATGGGGCTTGAACCCTTGAACCATATGATCATGACCTGAGCCAAAGTC
>NW_021855793.1:0-1039 GCF_006229205.1 Suricata suricatta
GGGATGACAGGGAAGCTCGGGATACACGTAAAGTTCTCTGAGAAGGATGAAGTTGGCTTTTATGCACCTGAATCTGTGCTTTATAAAATTTGTACCTACAGTGTAAGCCTCTTAGACACCAAAAATGTTTTGAAAAACATATCTGGGGCACCTGGGTGGCTCAGTCGGTTGAGCGTCTGGCTTTGGCTCAGGTCATGATCTCATGGTTCGCAGGTTCAGGCCCCGTGTCAGGCTCTGTGCTGACAGCTCAGAGCCTGGAGCCTGCTTCTTATTCTGTGTGTCCCTCTTTCTCTGACCCTCCCCTGCTCTCTTGCTTGCTCTCTCACTCTCTCTCTCAAAAATAAATAAAACATAGAAAGAAAGAAAAACGTATCTGAGTGGTGCCTAGGTGGCTTAGTTATTTAAGCATCCGACTTCGGCTCAGCTCATGATCTCATGGTTTGTGAGTTCGAGTCCCACATCAGGCTCTGTGCTGACAGCTTGGTTGGAGCTTGGAGCCTGCTTTGGATTCTGTGTGTGTGTCTCTCTCTCTCTCTCTCTCTCTCTCTCTGTGCCCTTTCCTTGCTTGCTTTCTGTCTCTCTCAATAAATAAGCATTAAAAAATTTTAAATGTATCTGAATTTCAGAAGTGATTATTAAAAGACTCCTTGAATTTGAGCATACCATTCAAACTGGGAAGATGCCTATCATTTTAAAAAGGAGAAAACTGAGGCCTTGAGAGCTGAAGTGACTTGTCTAAGGTCCTAGAGCAGATGGAGGGGTAATAACTAACTCAAATTTTCTTTTTCCTTTTTTAAAAACATTTATTTATTTAATTTGAGAAAGAGAGAGGGAACGTGCATGAGTGAGAGAGGGGGAGAGAGAGAATCCCAAGCTAATAGCACAGAGCCTGACATGGGGCTCGATTCCATGAACCGTGATATCATAACCTGAATCAAAATCAAGAGTCTGACATTTAACCAACTGAGCCCCCCAGGTGCCCTACACCTGAATTTTCTGAATAAATTTCCTGCCACCAACACTGAAAAATCTGAGAATG
>NW_021855794.1:0-1039 GCF_006229205.1 Suricata suricatta
AGATATTCCGTGTCTTAATCATTAATTAGAAAGACCAATATACAATTAGGTACAAAACACACTTTATCTATATTAGTATCATCACAAATGTGGATGGCATCAACACTAGTCAGTTTAAAATCAATGTATATTTAATGTTAGAATATATATTTACAATATTGAAATGAAATCTTCCCTAAAATATATGTGCTTTTTTAAAAATACAATTTTATTTAATGGTGGATTTAAAAATCTCTATAAAGAGATAATATTTCAGGTCACCAAACCATTTAGTTTTAAAACCATGCCATAAAAATTAGAGTTGATTTGTACCTTTTTGATACTAATTAGTCTCTAAAAACATCAGTTTATGATTATTTCCAAAGAAAATGTTTTACTATAAAAAACTGTTTACAATCATTTTGGATCCACAAAAAATTAATACACTTTCAAGAACAATGTACCTGTATCCCACCTACGGTCTCCCTGATCACTGACACCTTATGATAGCATCAAATATGAATGTACAGGTTACATCTGCGAACTAATATTTACACACTGTAATATTCTCCACATTAGTCGTATTTTTTGAATACCTTTTCCTGTTTCAGAATCTCATCAAGAATATCACATTATATTTGTTTAGTTATCATGCCCACTTAAGTAGGGTCCTCTTGCTGTGCTGGCTTCCCAGACTATGACTATGATTAACTTGATTTTCTGAGGAATACTTGTTGAATATTTTCTAAAACATCCTTCAAATAGTGTTTATCTGATGTTTGCTTCATAATTAGACTGGGGTTATGGATTTGATTGGTCAAGGTTTTCCAAATAAATAAATCACTAGGAGAGTTATATATTTATATTTATATTTATTTTATATTCTTCTATTAGATTTTTGGATTTATATTTAGGTAAATATAATATGGATTTGCTAAAAAAATAGAAAAGGATTCTTACTATAAGGAATTGGCTGATGTGATTATGGAGGATGAGAAGCTCAAAATCTACAGAGCAAATGTCCTGATGTGAGTCTGAAGGCTGCAAGCTATTGTAGAAC
>NW_021855795.1:0-1039 GCF_006229205.1 Suricata suricatta
CACTGGCTTCTGAGTCAGAAATCCCTGCCCTGTTCTTGATCATGTGGTAGATTTGTCATTTGCCTCTCCCTATAATCAATGAGCCTCAGATTATTCATGAGTAAGACGACCATAAAAACACTGTTCTTTACAAGATAGCATTTGATGTGGAATGAGAAATAGGATTTTATAAACTAGGGAATTCTATGTTTATATGTCTAACATCTCCTATTTTGAATATCACAGCAAATAAAATCTAAAAGCATGCAGAGATGTATGGGTGAACTGAGAAAGACAGAGGTAGAGACCTTGGAACTAAGGGTGTTGTTAGGACTCAGCACAAGTGTCTGAGTAAAGAGTCAGTAAATGGTTTAGCAGTCTCTCTCAGCTAAAAGCATACGTTAAATAAAAAGCAAATTTTTAGGGCTATGAAGAAAAATAAATTCAGACCCTGCATCTGAGAGCTCCTATAACTTTTTTGTTTTCTGAGAGAGATCGCTGGAGCACATGAGCAGAAGAGGGAAAGAGAGAATCTTAAGCTGGCTCCATGACCAGAGCAGAGTTCAATGCAGGGATCAACCTCACAACCTTGAAATCATGACCTAAGCTGAGATCGAGGTGGACAGACACAGAAGTGACTGAGGCACCTGGACGCCCCTCCTTTAGCTACTTATCTTTTTCCTGGTTTCTTAAAGGCATTGCATCTATGATATATAAATATATGACCTGTAGGTGTGTATGTGCGCATGCGTGGGTGAGTGCATCTGTATTCACAGAAGCCCACCTCACACTGGCCCTCAGCGCCTGCTGTTGAACTGCAAGCATGGCTTCTGTACAAGGTGGATCAGTCTGTCTCAGGCTGCCTTTTCCCTGGCTCTGACTCTAGCTGTCTCTTCTGATTGTCTTGGTGCCTCTGGTGGTTCCTGGCCCTCCTTCCTGTCTCTCCCACTCTGTCTTTTTTCTGTCTGTTTTTATATATTGCCATCTGTCCCCTTTCAGACTGTCCCTGATCTTCCAGCTGTCATCTCTAGTTGAATTCATTGGAAACATAATATATTAT
>NW_021855796.1:0-1039 GCF_006229205.1 Suricata suricatta
AGAACTGGGCCAGGAATGTATTTGCACTTTATCCCTTAAGTCTTTGGCCAAGCATCCATTGACTATGAGGTGATACATTGTAATCAATCAATAAATGCTTAATTCAAACTCTGTATGAACTAAATAATAATTTCTGATGCTAGAAATATTATAAAATATTATCATATTTATAAAAATTAAAAAAAACCCAATCATTTATTAACATCTTACTCTATGTTCTAGATGGCAACCGGCACTGTGAAAAAGGAAGGGAAACTCAGATGATCACCTATGTTTAAACAACCGCAATTATAAAATAAGGTACTGGGGTCACCTGGGTGGCTCAATCAGTTAAGCGTCCGACTTTGGCTCAGGTCATGATCTCACGGTTCAGTTCGTGGGTTGGAGCCCCGCATCAGGTTCTGTGCTGACAGCTAGCTGTGGAACACTCTAACTGGCAAAGCCTGGGACAAATGTCCACCCCCAGAACAACAGTGAAGTGACTTACCCATAATACATGAGTGTGGAAAATTAGAATGCTATAGCAAGAAAAATGGGAAATGGATGCCATATGGGCAAAACACAGACATCTACAAAATCCCTGAATGACACAGGTGTTAGAGGACAAGGACAAGGAAGCAGAAACCTTTATGAACCACAAGTACATAAAAAATAGAGTTTGACCCATAATGTTGTGAAAGGCACTTTGTAATGAGCATTACCTAGCCAACTATTACATGATAATCTTAAAGAGAAGATGCATCAGTATATCATCCATACCTGGCCAATTATATCCTTCATTATAATGAATACCTTTTAGGTTTCTTGCATTTCTTGTTTTGTGTTTTACCTTTGTATTTTTTTTTATTTACACTATTCTAATAGGAAGATTTTTTTAAGTCTCTCCAATTGAAGCATAAATATTTTTCTAGGCAGCTGACAGAATTTTTTCCCTTTGAAGCATAGATTTCGTTTTTTCCTTTTTAGCTTCTTCTTACCTTTACTCTCGTGTCTCCATCTATTTTCCCAAGACTCTGATATATTCAATGTGTGGCAAGAA
>NW_021855797.1:0-1039 GCF_006229205.1 Suricata suricatta
GCATTATCCTTGAGATAGTAGGGAGTTCCTGGAGATTAGGCTGTTGATAAGATTGTCATTTTCTTTAATTTTACTAAGATATTTGTGAACTGATGGAGACTCTATCAGTTAACCATTTGTCTTCCTTCCTTCCCTTTGTCCTTGGGCAGCCAGGAGTGCCTGAGGAATGTCACACCTACCCCACCTGAGGGGTGTCGGTTTTGTTAGCCTGTGCTTGGCCCTCACTTGCCTTACGCTTCCTCATCACCACCACTTATCTATCAGCAGGAGTCCTCTAAAACTTAGAAATCTGGTAGAATTCCTCTTAACTGTCCAAAGTTAATGATTAAAAGCCCTTTCTATAACTTCCTGTAACTTCCAGTGGCTCATCGCATTAATTATCTTCATTTCTATATTTCTGCACCCACCAGCTTACCTCAGCATATCAATCTGAAGGAAAGGTTGGCCCCTTCAAGATCTCACCAAATTTCCGGATCCAGATATTGCATAAATCGCACAAATGCACTTGGGATGTGGAGGGAAGGGCTCACAGGAGGACAACGCAGGGTGCTGCATCCCCCCGCACCTCGCTCGTTCCTTCTCATGTCTTCCTCTCTTCCTGGCTCCCTTCCTTTCTGGTTCCACAACGACAAAAACACTCCTTCTCTTAATAAAAGTGACTCTGCCCATGCCTACATCCTCACTGTCTCACCTTATGAGTCATCACAGAATTTTTCTAGCAAAGACAGCTTTTTCTTAAGAGGAATTTTGGTGAATAATATTGTCTTCAGATCGTCACATGCAGATTTCAGAATCACTTAACTATAGACAGAATCGTGAGACAGGGAAACTGAAGGATCCCACGAAGGACTGCTTTTCTGCTCCTTTTCCTGCTTCTCTTCTTGCTAGGACCTGCACCCCTACCCTACGCATGGCTTATAGAACAGATAACATATGTCCTCCTTATAAAGGTCAAGGAGTTAATGATTTCTCTGGAGTCTTTCAGCACAACAGATAAAATCTAAAGAGTGACACGTAGAGGGTCAAGTGTTCTCCAAGA
>NW_021855798.1:0-1039 GCF_006229205.1 Suricata suricatta
TTACACCGGTTGACTATATTCCCTATACTACACCTTTTATTCTCATGACTTCTTCATCCCATAACTGGAAGCTTGTATCTCACACACGACTATTTTGCGTCTCCTTTCATCTATTTTGCCTGTTTCCTCACCTCTTCCTTTCTGGAAACCGTAAGTTCTCTGTATCTATAGGTCTGATTTTGTTTTTTATTTGTTTATTCATGTGTTTTGGATTTTATATTCCACATATAAGTGAAATCATATGGTATTTGACTTTCCCTGTCTGCTTTATTTCACTTAGCATAATACCCTCTACATCCATCCATGCTGTAGCAAGTGGCAAGATCTCCATCTCATCCTTTTTTATGAATGAGTAATTTTCTTCTGTGTGTGTGTGTGTGTGTGTGTGTGTGTGTGTATCATATATTCTTTATCCATCCATCTATTGACATTAAGGTCACTACCATATCTTTGCTATTGTAAATAATGGTATAATAAACATAAGAGTACATATACCATTTTGAATTAATGTTATCATTTTCTGTGGGTAAATAGTAGTAGAATTGCTGACTCATATGGTTTTTCTATTTTTAATTTGTTGAGGAACTTCCATACTCTTTCCCACCATGGCTGCACCAATATCCATTTCCACCAACAGTGCACAAGGGTCCCTTTTTCTCCACATCCTCATCAACACTTGTTTCTTACCTTTTTGAGGCTAGCCATTCTAACAGATATAAGGTGATTTGAACTTTTATTTGCATTTCTCTAATGGTTTGTGATGTTGGTCATCTTTCCATGAGTCTGTTGGCCATGTATATGTCTTCTTTGGAAAAAATGTCTATACAAGCCCTCTGCCTGTTTTTAGTTAGATTACTATTTTTTGGTGTTGAATAGTGCAAGTTCTTTATATATTTTGAATATTAACTCCTAATTGAATATAGCATTTGTGAATATCTTCTCCCATTAGGTTGCATTTTGTTTTGTTGAGGATTTCTTTTATTGTGCAAAAGCTTTTTATTTTGGTATCTGCTTTCATTTTCTTTGCCCCAGTAGACAT
>NW_021855799.1:0-1039 GCF_006229205.1 Suricata suricatta
GGCATAGAGATTACTTAAATAAATAAAAACTTAAAAACATAAAAAAAGCCACACTTACTTACAGTTATGCTATGAAGGGTAGATAATTTATCATCATTTACCTATGGCTGCTTAACAACATCCCGAAACTTAGTGGCTTAAAAAAAGCAGTTTATCGTTTCTCAGTTCTGTGACTTGGTTGAGTGGTTCTGCTGCTCATCTCGTGTGGGTCGGTACCCTGCATTCAGCCAGCAGACCGGCTGGGGGCTGGCTGGACCGGCTGGGCCTCTCCATGTGGCCTTTTCTCTCGGGCTCCGGGCATAGTGCTCTCGGTTCCAAGGAGGCAAAGGCAGTTGCTTCGACGCCAGAGCTGAGGAAGTCACAGACCCTCACTTTCACCACATTCTTTTGGTCACAAGAGGTCATGAGACTGGCCTGGATTCAAGGCGTGAGGAAATAGTCTCCTCTCCCTGACGGGACAGGCTGCAGAATACAGCCCTGTTTGTGCTCTGCCAAAATATTATACGCAGAACAGCCATGCAGCAAGCTTTGGTTAGGCTTTTAAGGTGCCCGTCCTTTGTTTTTATCATCTGTGTATGTTCTTTAAATTAATTTGGGAATTTATTGAAAGCCCCCAAACCCGAATTTATAAAAAATGCATTTTCACAAACTCTGATCTTTGAAGATAGATTGAGTCATTGGGTCACGTAAAACCGAGGTTGTCATTTTTTCAAGATGAGATAGCAAGTGGTAGGTATTGTGACTGTGTATTACACAAATATTAGATGATACTAGAGTGCTGGGCTTAAGTGCTGCAGTAACAGATGCACTTTCTCCTTCACCGGCTCTCGCGGCCCGGCATTGGCCCACGGAACTACAGTGTCCTTATTTGTAACTATACATAGGTACACTTACAGAGTTAAGTTAATCAAATTTACTAAAATTAAAAGTAAAAGGGCATCTATAAACGCATGTGTAGTTTTTTTTTTAAATGCTATATTTAAACAGTTTGCAAAATATGCTAGAAAATAGATTTAAGATTCAGCAAATCTAATTGGAA
>NW_021855800.1:0-1039 GCF_006229205.1 Suricata suricatta
AGGCAGAGAGTTGAGCACAGCCCTGGGGGAGCACAGAGGGCCGGGGGTCCACCTCCAACATCTCCAGGGGAGGTGGGAGGAGTGTGTCATTGCAAAGATGTGATCGTCTTGTGGAAGCGTTGTACATGCTCTGGGAAAGGATGGAAATCTCTAGAAAGGATGGGCAGAAATCACCAGTGGCCCCCGAAGTCAGAAGAACCTGCACACCAACAGGCGCTTTCAGGACCAGGGACAGCAGCCGGGGTCGGAAGAAGCGTCAGGACCAGGGACAGCAGCCGGGGTCGGAAGAAGCGTCAGGACCAGGGACAGCAGCCGGGCTCGGCATTTGGCTTCCAAGCCTGGGAAAGCCCACCTGTGCTCTGGGCGGGACGCTTGGGTCCCTGCAGCGGGCAGTGAGCCATCCCTGGTGCTGCAGGGGCAAGGCACCCCTAACGCCTCCTCTCTCCCACTTCTCCCACTCCGCACACCTCCCCACACCCCCTCTCCCGGCCCCTTGACTTCAGAGCCAAAAAGGGCAGCTGTATCCCGACTGGGAAAACAGGAGAGTGTCCCCCTGGGTGGAAAGAGGGCTCCTTGTTACGGCAACACTGATCAGGGGCTCCTCTGTTGCTCTGCTCATGGCTGAATTGGATCAAGATGGTTTTATGTAGCACTTTGTGCCTTCATTTTGTGATGTTAAAAAAAGAAAAAACCTAGGCGAGGATGGGAAGAGAGAAGTGGAGTCCGAGGAGAACCGAGGTGTGTGGGGATGGGTGAGGAAGGGGCCGAGGGCAGCGGAGCTCTGGGGATGCAGCGGGCATGCCTCGAGGGACTCGGGGCTCGGCTGCTGGCCTGTGCCAGAGACGCCCAGGATGCATGGATTTCTTTGGCCTTGGTCATCCCCACTCGGCCTCTGCAGCTTGTCTCTGCACAGGGCAGGGGGTTGGGGCTCAGACCCATTCACCAGGTCAGCTTTCGGGGGGTGAAGGGGTTTGTCCCTTTCCGCTAACAAAAATTTGCTCTCTGTGCAAAGTTCCCGTTTGGTTGTTTTTTTTTTTTT
>NW_021855801.1:0-2052 GCF_006229205.1 Suricata suricatta
TGAAATCTCGCTTCCTTGGGAGAAATCTTGGGTAAGCCAGAGTTGAGGAGGGGCATCCCCACCCACTCACCCACTGAGCTGCAAATTGATCCATTAAGGTGATTGTTTCTCCTTCCTTTCAAGGCTTACAACCTCCTCTAGGATCCTAGACCAAGGGAACCGGTTGGGTTGGTAGCGGAGTAGGTTCCCTTAGGGTAGGAGAGGGGGAAGGGGTGGTGGTAAAGCTTTTAAAAGTAACCTTCCACCTTACTTTGATCATCAAGTTGCTTATAAGAATACAAAAAGCAAGACTAAGTAAAAGGTTGCCACTGGGACTTGAAAGATCAATTGATGACTAAAAGGCTTGATTACTGAAGGAAATGCCTTTCCCTGTGCTCTAGATCTCTTCTTTCTCTCCCTGTGCACTCTGCGTCTAGAGCATGCGCAGGCCAGTACCAACCCAGAGGACAGCCAATCACAGCAAGGGCTAAGGGTGGTTAACCCTTAGGGCCTGTTAGAGGTTTTGAACTGTTTGAGGTTTCCGGCTTATTCTGCGCCAGGCTCTGAGGCCACAGTGATCTCCGTCCAGGGAAGGGCTGAGCCGTCGGTTCCAGGTAAGCCGGGTGGGCTGTCATGAGGCTCAGCTGATCAGGGGCTCCCTTAGCGTCTACTGGGCCCCGGACGTGGGGGCCGCAGCTTGTCCAAGACTGCGTCTCCTCAAACTGTGGCGACGATCTTGTGAAAACTATGGCTTCCTAGTCTCAGGCCTGTGGAATCAGAGCAAGAGTGGTGGGTCTGCTTTCATTAAGTTTTCAAAAGGGCTTTGATGTGAACGAGAATTGAGGAGTTGCTAGGTTATCTCCAAAGAATTACTATCAGTTTGGTGGAAGAGAGGCTGGAGGAGAGGTGGGAAGTTGAGAGAATGGCATGGTAGGCACCGTTTGCGAACCCACAGTTTTGCATCGCCTACACCTTCTGACCAAAGGAAACATCCATTAACCTTCACAAGCATCTTATAGTTAAATGATCATTGGAGCTTTGCAGATGAGCCAGCTTAGGCTCAGGCACATCAAGAACTGTTCTGTGTGGGGGCATCTGGGTGACTTGGTTGGTTGAGCCTCTAATTTTGTTTGCTCAAGTCATGATCTTGGGGTTGGTGAATTTGAGCCCCACACCTGGCTCACTGCCATAAGCCTGTCAGCACAAAGCCTGCTTTGGATGGTCCATCCTCCTCTCACTGCCCCTCTCCCGCTTGTGTTTTCCCAATAAACAAATAAACATTAAAAAAAAATAGTTCGGTATGGGGGGTGGTTGAAACTGAGCCAGGAATCTACTACAGGTTCCATTGATTCATTGAATACATTTCGAACCCTCATTATATGCCCAAGGACTTCAATAAGCTGGAGACACCAAAAAGCTTATAGTCTGGCAGAGGAGTTGGACACATTACTTATGGGAAAGCAAAAACAACTGTAGAATCAAATCACAACTATGAGGTATGAGTCGATTGGGAGCTAGGTGAAGAGGCTACAACCAGATCTTGATGGGATTTTGAAGCTCTGTTCCTGAAAGCAGTGGTTCATAAGTTAGTCCCTAGACCAACAACATCACCTGGGAACTTAGAAAATACAGCACACTCAACTGAATCACAAACTGGGAATTGGGCCCCGTAGTCTTTTACCAAGAGGTATAGATAATCACGATGAAATCTAAGGGTTGAGAGCTACTTTCTTAAAGTAAAAAAGGACCAGTGGAGGGTTTTTAAGTGGTAAATAAAAGGCTTCGCTTGTGTCTGAAAAGATCAGTTTAGCTACAGAATTAAGGGATTGTTTGGAAGCGCCATTATGTTTTGGAGTAGAAAAGGGGTATTAGGGGAGAGAAATGGGTAGTTGAACTAAGGTGGTAGCAGTGCCTACAAAGCCGGTTCTGTTAACTTTACAGTCTCTTAATGGCTTTATTCTGTAAAGTAGGGAAGACTGATCTGTGTGTGCACTTGGGAAAAGTGAGGCACATTGATAACCTGCAGTGAATACCTATTCTGTTCCTTGCACTGTACTGAGTCTTTTTTTTTTT
>NW_021855802.1:0-1039 GCF_006229205.1 Suricata suricatta
GGGGGGGAAGTTTTTAAAAACCAAATGTCCTGGAAGAACATGGGTACCTCTTTCAGGGAAGGAGATTAACATGGGAGTTGTTCCTTAGGTTTAAAGCCGAAATATTCAAGCAACCATCTCAGATGGAGGATTGAAGCCTCAAGGCGTTTATAAACAAAGCCAGTCATGTTGAGTTTTTTTTAGAAATGTTCTGTACTCCTGCTACCACACATCTCATGTCCTAGAGGTCTCAGTGGGCTGTGTTTAATTCCCAATTTCAGAGCATTTATGGCGAAGTTTCCAGCATTTGTCTGGGTCACTGGACATTTATCCAATAATTCCCCTATTACCACAACCTGGGCCATCACGGACAAACCAGGAGTTGGCCATGAGCTGTCTTCTCTGGCTCTGCAAGAAGGCTATGAAGCTCCAAGTCCCACAAGTGGGCCTCCTAGCCCAGATTCTACCATCCCACAGCTGCCAACACCCCTTGTCCGCCCACACCTGTACTTCACACTGGCACCCATCGTTTTGGGGACACTGTGGGACATGTGACAGGCCCACACCTAATAGGCCTTCTTTCAGAACTCTGATGGCCAGCTATCCAAACACTGGGTCTCTTTCCATGTGGGCCTTCCAACAAGAGCAAGGATTTCAGGGATATGAATCAGGCATTCATGATTTATAACTTATGCCATAAGAAAAACATCTGCTCAATGGACCTTACCTGGAGGCTGCAGAAAATAGTGGTCACTGATGGAAGCCAGGAAAAACAGGTTTTTGCACAACTGCTTTGTTTAAGGCCCCAAAAGATAGGAAATTGATGGAGACCAATTCTCCAAGAGTAGTCAGAAGTTACCCAAGGTTGGCTATTATCCACAGGGGCCCTCTCTCATGCCACCTCCAAGGATACATGTCACAGTACCATCAAGACTAGTTCCTCTCAATATCTGCCCAAACAGCTAAATGCCCACACAGCATCTCACACAAGGACACAAAGGCCAGAGTCAGATACTTAAATACTGAGACATAGGAGGACAGGACTTTGAGCTACAAGTTT
>NW_021855803.1:0-1039 GCF_006229205.1 Suricata suricatta
AAAAAACTTGATGAAAATCCATATTAACTGAGTTATGTGTATGTAATGTCTGTAAAGCTAATCCTTTGTATATATTGAACAAATGTTGACTGTCATCATAGTTTCACATTCAATTGAATTTTATAAAATAGCCATATGTTGGGATGATTACTGTCATTATTACAATTTTCCAGTTTAGAAGCTGAAACAAATGACGTTAACTGGTGGGCTCCAAGTCAGTATCCAAGAGTAGAGACTGTGTTGAACCTCCAGCGGATTGTTCTCTCATTCTCAGGTCATTTGCACATTGGAAAGTAGCAGCAAGCTAACATGTAGAGAAATTAGTGGTAGATCTTTTATAGAAGTGTTTGCAAGTTAAAATAAAAATGGGCAGTGATGGAAATGAAGACACTCTGATAGAAGTTCTGGCAATTGAGGAAGTTCTCAGGAACCCCTTGAAGCACAACAGAGTACAGGTCACTATATTGTGTATCTGTGAAAGTCTTCTGTCTCAGCCAACAGATGGGCCATGTGGACTCATACAATTCATTGAGCAAAACCATTGCAAGCAATAAATAAATAAATAAATAAATAAATAAATAAATAAATCTAAAATGCAATAAATAAGTGTATGTAATACATATATAAGATTTTTAAATGTGACTACTTCTTTGTGACTGAGTATAATAATATGCATATGTACTGGGAAAGGTGTTAGAGGAGAGACGTTCCAGAAGGCAGATTGGTTCATTTAATAAATTACAATTTTTCTCAGTTACATTCCAGAACTGGGTAAAACAATAGAGGCATAAAGAGGTGAGACATGCCACTCCTGTGCTTGAGATACTCGTTCTGAGACAGGAGGTTGAAAAATAAGTTCTGTGGCCATTGTACCCTGTAGAGTGAGAACATATGGGAAGGAAGGAACCTTATTGCCTCTGCCTGGGGGTTCAGAGGAATGTTTCACAAAGTGGGAGATATTTAAGTTAGGATTTGAGGGATGTGTGAGAATACTAAATGATGAGGAAACACTATGTGCAAAACCACTTGGGGATTAAAG
>NW_021855804.1:0-1039 GCF_006229205.1 Suricata suricatta
GACAGCAAGAGACGTCCATCTCTGCGAAATAAGCATGAGCACCAATGGCAAGGGCGGGAGGGGGTGGGAGCACAGCAGAGCCAGCGACGTCCCGGGTCCCCAAACCAGTGCACGCTCATCGCCTGGATTTATGCGTGCGTGTAGGTGGACCGACACACATAGCTCACGGCGTTGGGACACTCCCAAAGCCCACGAGTCAGAACTGCACGTGGGCTGGAAGGCTGGAACGCCAGCTCGTGAACCCACACGTGGGCCTGGGGGCCGTTGTGAGGCTGTTTGCCGAACACTGAGAACACAACCGGTGCCAGTTCTCTCTGCATCCCCAGCAGCGCCTAGAGGAGGCGTCCGGCCGGAGCCACCTCACATCTGTACCAGCACATCCTCTCGGCTGTCACGGACCCAACTCGCCAACAGGTTGCAATCAAGTCGGAATTTTGCCCAGGAGAGAGATAAAGAGGGAAATGGACATAGGTAATCAAATAACATATCCTATTTCTAGAAGTCACGAAGACTGGAAATCAGACCCTGTCAATTAGAGAAAAACAGAACAGTCCACGCGAACCCCCGGGCCACTGCAGAGAGACTGTTTCTCTTCTGAGGTTCAGAGTGGCCAGGCCAGCCCCTCCGTGCACGAGGCGCACCTTCCCTGGAATGTGCCGGTCCGTGGCTGGGGGTTGGGTTTCCATGTCTATAAGGTTTGTCATCTTTGCAGAGGCTGCTGCCGGGGAAATCAGGAACTACTCAAGAGTGTGTGCGGACGGGTGAAAGAAACTGGGTTTCCCGGAGGGCACAGAGATGTCTCCATAGTCCCAGAATGTCCACGCTAAAGGGGAGTCTCTCTACTCTGTGTCTTTGCCTGCTGGCCCTGGCGTTTCCTTGCTGTGGGCATTCACCACACGAGTTGAGGCCACAGGGCTTCGTGCCGGACTTTCAAGCTGGAGGACGTAGGCGCCATCCTTGCTGAGGGAGCTGGAGGAATCCGAATGTTGGGTCTAATGTTAAATCCCCGAATGCCCGCCGTCTCCTGCCTGTGGTCAGC
>NW_021855805.1:0-1039 GCF_006229205.1 Suricata suricatta
TGATACTGTTTTCATTATTGTAACTTTGTCCTAAGTGTTGAAATCACATGATACTACCCCTTCAAACTATCTCTTCTTTTTCAAAGCTGTTTTGACTGTTCTTAGTCGTTTGCATTTCCACTTGAATTTACAATTTACAATCAAATGACTTCTGCAAAAAGCCTGCTCAGGGTTTCTCTGTTCCTTCTTCTCTGTGCTGCACCCGAACTCTCTCACAAGGCAACATGCTGAGGGGAGGTGAGCGGGCAACTCTGCTATGATTCTCCTTCACTGCCTGATGCCCATGTCTTGAAAAATATCATTTCATATACTTTGCCTTTTTCTCTTTCTCCCTCCCTCATTCCATCCCTCTTCCTTCTCTTCCTTCCTTCCTTCATTTCTTTATGTTATGTCAGGCAGGAGAGTAAATCTAGTCTCTGTTGCTCCATCTTAGCTAGAAGCAGACTTGTGCTTACATTTTTTGAAGTATCCTTTTTCTTTTAGATTAACATACTGAACTATTTTCAGAAATGACAAGATATCCGAAATTTTCTGATGTACTGATGTATTGGCTGAAACAAGCCACCACTCAGGAGGAGGTGTTTGGAAAAGGTCTGGAGAGACACAGAACTTTCCCCACCTTCTTACAGTGAGCCTGAGGAAATGCACATGTAGAAACTGAATGCCAAGGCTCTCAAACTTTTCAAAGTTTTCTGTCAGAAAACTTTTTTATGGACTTGAAATTTTCAACAAAAACTTTTCACTAGAAAGGCCTTAATACCTGTCTGTCTCACAGAATTGCTGTGAGGATTAAATGTGGAATTATATGTAAAGCGCTTAGCACTATGCTTAGAACTTAATGAAGAGTAGCTGTTAATACAGAAGTCTGATTTATAAAAACAACAACAACAACAAAAAACCTTCCAACGAAAACTTTTTAATCAAGAATAATTGTAGCGATGTTGCCTGAGGCAATGGAGATTCAGTTTGGCCATGAACTCCCCCACATTTGCTGCCTTTCTCTGTGCCCCTAGTACCCTGTTCCATCCACTCCCAAAGC
>NW_021855806.1:0-1039 GCF_006229205.1 Suricata suricatta
AGCTCCTTTAAATCACAAATTCTCCACTAGCATCTCTGATTATGTTGCAAATGTCACTATCAGTTCCAAGTGCACTTATAAATGCATGTACTCTGACCCTAGGCACTTAGTATTCACTACAGAAATAATCTTGAGAATGATTCTCTTATTAAATAAAACTGGAATGCCATTCAAGTTGAGTAGCAAATACTCAACTCTTAAAAGTACTTAGGTGAAAAATCAAAATCCGTGTTTTTCTTTATGACATGATTACAATGATAGAGAATTGAAAAGGAGGAATTACATTTCATTTCCTAAAGATGCAGTGCTACTGTTGGCCTCACACCCACCCTAAGATATACATTCTTTATATCATAGGTTATTAAAATATATAGCTTTAAGATATGATGATAACATTATTTACTGTTCTTTTTGAGAGATGAAATATCTAAAAATCTGGAAACCAATATTTTTTTAATTATTGAGTAAAATTTTATATATATGTAAGTTAAAGATATAACTTTATTAAGGTAAAGAGGAACATACATGCATAGTTTTTAGGCACTGTATATACCTATATGTATCTGTGTGTAATGACTATCATAGATATATCATAAATATATATGACATGTATGCCTCTCTCTATATACACAGATAGAGATTCTCAGAGGAGGAAATTCATCAAGATAAGTTCTCTTTTGAGTATAATTCAAGATTAGAGAAGGGCCTGACCAGTCAGGATTTTATTCCATTCCCCCTCCCAGCTGCCCAAGAACAAAGGAAAGGACAGAAAACAAATGGTTGAACTGATAAGAGGTCACCGGAGCTGAGTCTCCATCAGTTTACAAATACCTTAGGAAAGTACAAGAAAAAGGCAATCTTATCAATAGCCTAATCTCCAGGAACTTCCTACCGTTGTTATGCCCGCATCACGGGGGACCCCAAGAAAGACGCATCAGAGTCCAGAGTCAAAGCAACCGGCGATTAGGCCCAACGTGTCCGGGTCCCAGGAGCTCTGAAGGGGGGATTCCCGGCCAATGCACCATTATGTTGTACCCAA
>NW_021855807.1:0-1039 GCF_006229205.1 Suricata suricatta
TTTTTCTTTAAGGGGACAGCAGAGATTGTCTAAGGACATATAGACTATTTTCAAGTAAAACTGTATAGTTTTGCTCAAGTAACTGTAAGTCTTGACAAGTTCTCTGAACCCTCTGCATCTCTATTTTACTCTACAAAGAGGACACAGGAACATCCAACTCGAAAATCAAGAGATTCCATTTTGATCGGAATTGTGTAAACTACCTTCCTCAGGGAAAACTTAACAGATAATTTAGTGATAAACTCACTGGTAGGATTTGATGCATATTTCTCTGATACTGGTTCAGTGGCCATTTTTTAACACGCTTGTTGAATTTTTTAGTCTCTGTATTGTTTTAATGGGCCAACCCACTCCTGTCTTGGGATGCCGTATAGTTTGCAAGGGCTGCCATGACAAAATACCACCGACTGTGTGGCTTAAACAGAAACTTATTTTCTCACAGTTCTGCAGGGTAGAAATTCAGGATTGAGGTGTCTGTGGGTTTGGTTTCTTCTGAGGTCTCTCTTCTTGGCTTGCAGATGTGACCTTTTGGCTGTGTCCTCATGAGTGACTTCCTCTGTGAATACACAACCCCCGTCTTTCTGTGTGTCCTGAGCTCTTTCTCATAAGGACCCAGTCCGATTTGATTAGTGCCCACACTATTGACCTCACATTATCTTAATCACTTCTTCAAAGTCCTATCTACAGGGGCCTCTGGGTGGCTCAGTGGATTAGGCTTCCAACTTCGGCTCAGGTCATGGTCTCTCCATTTGTGAGTTGGAGCCCCACATAGAAGTCTGTGATTTGGGATCTGTGCTGACAACTCAGAGCCTGGAGCCTGCTCCAGATTCTGTGTCTCCCCCTCTCTCTCTGCCCTTCCTCTGCTCAAGCTCTCTCTCTCTCTCTCTCTCTCTCTCTCTCTCAAGAATAAAAAAAACATTAAATAAAATAAAGTCCTATCTACAAAAACTGTTGCATCTGAGGTACTGGGGGTTATGGCGGCAATATATAAATTTGGGCTGCTGTAATCAAAATGCAATAGACTAGGTGTCTTAAACAG
>NW_021855808.1:0-1039 GCF_006229205.1 Suricata suricatta
ACTTTTAATTATGTATCAGGATGATCCAAATATTTTTCTGTTCTATACTATTAACATGGTAAATTATTTTGATTTTTTTTAAATGTTAAACTAATACTGAACTTCTTGGATAAGCCTCAGTTGTGACAATTAATGGTCCTTTTAAATATAATTCTATAACTGATTAATATTTTTTAAAAAAATATTTGTGTCTAATTATGATAGAATATTAGGACCTTCTTATACTGTCGGTTGTTGGTGTTAGAGATATGTTGGTCTCATAAAGTTGGAAGATGTTCCCTCCTCATCAATTTTAGGTGAGATTTTTAACATTTCCTACTTAATTGTATGACAGAATTCACAATTACCTGGCAAAATCATCTGGTTATTGAATTTTATTTTTTTATAAACTTTTAAATGATTAATTTATTTATTTAAAGATGAGGGGTTATTAAAATGCACTACCACTTTCTGTGTGAGTTTTAGTAAGCTGTCTTTTTAAAAAAATATTTAGTTAATCTAATTTGCTTATTTTATCATCATAAAATTATCTGATATTTCCCTACTATCTTTGTAACATCTGTTATTCCTGATATTATTAATGTGTATTCTTTTTCCTTTTTCCTGATCTATCTAAGTAGTTTCTTTAGTTTATAAATCTTTAATAAGGACAACATAGGACCTTGATCATTTTCTCTTTCAATGAGTTCTGCTTTTGTTTTTATTATGTCCTTTCTATTTTTGGAGCTTATTTTTCTTTTTTCATATATTTTATGGTAAAAATCAGATTATTAATTGTTTAAGATGTCTCATTACAATGATTCTTAGTTATAAATTTTTCTCAGGCCTGCTTTGACTGCATCTCACATTATTATATAGTATACATTTATTATCATTTGGTTCAAAATATGTTGTAATTTTCTGTGTGAATTCTTTTCCCCAGGAGTATTTAAAAACATGATGTTAATTTCCAAATATTTAAGGCTTTTATACTTATTTGTTGTTATGTGTTTCTAATTTATTTTTCTTATAATATAGAAGACATACTCTGAAGACATGA
>NW_021855809.1:0-1039 GCF_006229205.1 Suricata suricatta
GCTGACCACAGGCAGGAGACGGCGGGCATTCGGGGATTTAACATTAGACCCAACATTCGGATTCCTCCAGCTCCCTCAGCAAGGATGGCGCCTACGTCCTCCAGCTTGAAAGTCCAGCACGAAGCCCTGTGGCCTCCACTCGTGTGGTGAATGCCCACAGCAAGGAAACGCCAGGGCCAGCAGGCAAAGACACAGAGTAGAGAGACTCCCCTTTAGCGTGGACATTCTGGGACTATGGAGACATCTCTGTGCCCTCCGGGAAACCCAGTTTCTTTCACCCGTCCGCACACACTCTTGAGTAGTTCCTGATTTCCCCGGCAGCAGCCTCTGCAAAGATGACAAACCTTATAGACATGGAAACCCAACCCCCAGCCACAGACCGGCACATTCCAGGGAAGGTGCGCCTCGTGCACGGAGGGGCTGGCCTGGCCACTCTGAACCTCGGAAGAGAAACAGTCTCTCTGCAGTGGCCCGGGGGTTCGCGTGGACTGTTCTGTTTTTCTCTAATTGACAGGGTCTGATTTCCAGTCTTCGTGACTTCTAGAAATAGGATATGTTATTTGATTACCTATGTCCATTTCCCTCTTTATCTCTCTCCTGGGCAAAATTCCGACTTGATTGCAACCTGTTGGCGAGTTGGGTCCGTGACAGCCGAGAGGATGTGCTGGTACAGATGTGAGGTGGCTCTGGCCGGACGCCTCCTCTAGGCGCTGCTGGGGATGCAGAGAGAACTGGCACCGGTTGTGTTCTCAGTGTTCGGCAAACAGCCTCACAACGGCCCCCAGGCCCACGTGTGGGTTCACGAGCTGGCGTTCCAGCCTTCCAGCCCACGTGCAGTTCTGACTCGTGGGCTTTGGGAGTGTCCCAACGCCGTGAGCTATGTGTGTCGGTCCACCTACACGCACGCATAAATCCAGGCAATGAGCGTGCACTGGTTTGGGGACCCGGGACGTCGCTGGCTCTGCTGTGCTCCCACCCCCTCCCGCCCTTGCCATTGGTGCTCATGCTTATTTCGCAGAGATGGACGTCTCTTGCTGTC
>NW_021855810.1:0-1039 GCF_006229205.1 Suricata suricatta
ATTATTTTTGTCAAGGAAACCAAGAAGTTTTTAGGAAAAGGTAAAAAAAATATTATATATTATTAAAAATCAAGAAAATATTTTAGGGGCTGCTGGCCTAAGGTGGTACATAGCTGCTAATCATCTCTTATTGTAAACAAAGAGCTGGAAAATGGTTTTCTGAGAACAGCATCAAAAATCTTAAAAATAAGAAAGGCTTATCCACCAGAAAAATTGTTGAACCCAGAAATGTCCTCCCTAATGTAACCAGCTCAGCTGGTTTTATCTATGAATGTGCCTCAGATGGGTAAACAAAATCCTTAGCACAACGGGTTTCTGAGTTCCTCTTTCTCCTTTGTAATTTGTTATTGTATGAAATACCTCTCTGACTGTCCAAATACAAAATAACAATTGTAACAATAGAAGAAACTGGTCAGCTCAACATGCCATTTCTCTGATATAGTACAGGCACAACAAACTGTCTAGTCAACTCTAGAGAGTAGCTGACAAATGCCAACAATTGTAATATAGGCCAGACACTGCTACCCTCACAGAACAAAGCAATAATTCAGAAAGCATAGGAGCAATGTAAAATAAAATCTTTGAAATACAGGAAGCAGTGGATTTAATCATGAGTGATCCCTGTACAACTAGGCAGTTCTGAAGTCTCATAAAATAGTCTATCATAAAAGGCTTGCCTGGTCCTAAAGTAGAGACATCTAGAGATAAGAAGTGGCCTGGAATTATGAGATCAGGAACTGGCTGCTATGCTTCCTGCCTGACAGTTTGAACCTTGCATAATCAAATAATCACAGTATTTTTCAGCTTCTGGAGACCATTACAGAGATCAGTCATAGTCCAAGTCCTAAATTTATAAGTGAGGAAACAGAGTGCCAAAAGTCTAAGAAGCTTGTCCAAAACCACCATGAGCTAAAATCCCTCATTCATTCAAGTCTCAATTGGATACAGCAAATATAGTAAAAAAGAATACAGACATATTACCGGTCCTTATTCACTGAATAATTATTTACTGAATGCCTACTATATGGCAAATACAATA
>NW_021855811.1:0-1039 GCF_006229205.1 Suricata suricatta
TTAGTTCTGAACTACTGGGGAAAGTGTGCCCCTCCAGGGGACATCTGACCATGTCTGGATTCATTCCAGGTTGTCACAACGAGGAGGGGCTATTGGCATCTGGTGGGTGGGGGCCAGGGATGCTGCTGGACTTCCTGCCACGTGCAGGACAGCCTCCGACTCCCCGCAAAGAATGATCGGCCCGAAATATCAAATACCTAGCTTCTCTTCCAGACCCCAGTCACATGTTCCGACCGTGGGACGGTGATTTGCACGGTGGTTCAAAGCACAGGGATGTGGAGTTTACAGAGAGAGCGAAGCATCCACGGGATACGTAGAACGTAATAGAAATGATGAAAACAGCCATGGTATTTCTTCTCTTTTCTTGGGAACATGGATGAGTGTCCGATGCATCGTTCCAGTTAACCCTCAAGATTTCTGACAGAGGTACTATTATGGTCTCCTGTTTATAGATGAGGAAAATAGAACTCAGTGAAAATAAATTCTTGTTCACGGTCATAGTGTTGTGGAGCTGGGTCTGGCGCCATGTCGAGTCACTTGCCTTGGTGGTCTGACCTCACTCTACAACACCCCTCTCGTGCCTTCTACTGACAGATTGAAATTTCCAACCTGGACAGACGTCTTTTCATTTCTAAGCTCGTCTTACCCACCCTTCCTGGTTCTCCAGGAGCCTTCCCCACCTCCCGGGGCCTTCACTGACCGCTCTTTCCTGTCCGTCTCTGGTAGGGGTCTGTGCATGGTCCGAGAGAGTCCGAAATCTAGAGGGGACCTTCAAAGTCCGAGGCCAAGAGATTGTGCAGGAGCTCCCGTCGGAATCGAGAGCGCTGGGGAATAAATCACCTTGGGGCTTCTCCCAGGGATGCACTGAGTCACACCCCAATAAGCGGTGGTAAGAGCACACCTGCCACTCCCCTAATAATTTTTAGCAGAAAGGGAAACTGAGGCCCGGAGAGGGGAAATGAACAGAGACCAGCACCCAGGTCTCCTGATAGCTAGTCCAGATTTCAATACTCAGCGTGAGGCCTCTTGATTTCTGTCT
>NW_021855812.1:0-2051 GCF_006229205.1 Suricata suricatta
TCAAATGAATTTCTAAATGCAAAACATTCATTTCCCTTTTGGTTCTCTAAGCTTCTCCAAAATTGACAAGATATTTCTAATCTTTTCTCATCCAGGTTACTTACCCTATGACCATCTGCTGTGTTCTTTGCATGTAGAGTGTCAATGCCATCTTCTTAGTATCTCGTCCCACCAGCAAGGTGCAGAACTACCTGACTTGGTATTGTTCATTACACTATTGAATTGATCAGGCAGGGTAAAGTTTAGAAAGTGCATAATGAAACATTTAAAAATTAGTGAAACCAGAGGGATAGCTTAAAATTACTTAGAAACCTCATTTCACTTTTCCAAACCAAATTCACAGCCCTTTATCCAAAGCCCTTGGACTAGATCCATTTCAGAATAAATATATTTTTTTTAATTTTGGAAAGTTAATATGGTGCATTCACTCCATATTAAGGAACAATCACAAAAGATTCTAGGGCAACACTCCGTAAATAAACACATTAATATAACTGCCACAAAAGAGTTGAAGAATCACATGATTGCTCAGGCCAAGTTTTTTCTGCCAAAACAGTAAACTTTTGGCTTTCAATGCTTTTGGATAAAAAGGCTGTGGATTGTGGCTGGTAGACCCACAACTGTATTTCCTCTAGATGTTTGAAGGTAATGCTCTCATGATAGCTGCAAATATTGATATATTACTAAAAAAGCCAAAATTTGTTGGCTTGATTCAGTAACACTTACCTACTGAAATCTTGTATTTGGATTGAAGTCATTTACTAAGAAAGAGAAAAAAGTTTTTGATAGGTCCTCAAGTGGTTTAAAGATTAGAATGTAGGTGCCAGAGTAGTGATTCTCTACTTCTACTGAAGATGGGAATAATAGAAATGATATAGCCTTTGGGAGATTGGACTGAAAGAACGTTGACTAACATGCTATGACTTTCAGAACTGTAAGACACTAAGGGAAAATGGTCATGAGTCACCTGGGTGGCTCAGTCTTTAAGCATCTGTCTCTTGACTTTGGCTCAGGTCAAGATCCTAGCATCGTGAGATTAAGCCCCACCTCTGCACTGGGCTTGGAGCCTGTTTGGGACTCTCTCTCTCTCTCTCTCTCTCTCTCTCTCTCTGCCTCTTTGCCCCTCTCCCCAACTCATGCTCTCTCTCTTAAAAAAATAATAAAGGAAAATGGTCATAGATGCTTAGTTCTTTCCATATAAAGAGAAGAAAAATACAATTATTTATCTGGAATGATTATATTCAGTTTATTCTTAAGGGAATGAACCACTTAATTTTATGATACAATGAAAAGCAGTCTAAACCAGGTATCCTGACACTAAGAGAGTCATCATTGTCACTTCACTAATACCAGTGTTTTGCCTGTTTCCTTACATCATCCATGCCCACCATCCAGAATGGATCCACATCACACCTTACACACAAAATGGTGGCTGGGTGACTAGTCTATTTTCACTTCTGTGTTTCTATATTTATTGACTTTACATGTGGTTAAAGAGTCTTATTTAAGAAAAATATATCGTTGACAATAACAGAATAATTACACAGTCATTGCTTCAATCTGGCTATATAAATCATTGTGATTTAACCTACACTAGTAATAAAAATAAATGATATTGTTTTTGGTTCATTACTGCTGATCTAATAAAATGTAATGAATTAAGAAATTTCCTGAGTGAAACAGACTCATAAAAGTAACAATTTACTAATGGTGCTGTAATACCCGATGTGAATGAATAAAGAAAAAATAAGCGTTTTAATAAAAATCTGTCTTTAGGAAAATGCCTTCCCCATTTCTTTCATCTTCTGTCTTTGCATGTTTTGATGACATCCATGGATATCATTACCAGGAACTAGAATTTCAAAATGCTTGTTTATATGAAAATTTTAATAAAAATTCCAGGAACTCATGAGTTTCTGGGTAGCCTACATGAATTTAAAGGAAAAAAAAAGACATATTCCATCTTCTGGGAATGCTTATGTGCCAAGAACTAACTCATTACGGAGCCAACATTCAGAAACAGAAAAACCAGCCCTTCTCCGTCTGTGTTA
>NW_021855813.1:0-1039 GCF_006229205.1 Suricata suricatta
AGGCAGAGAGTTGAGCACAGCCCTGGGGGAGCACAGAGGGCCGGGGGTCCACCTCCAACATCTCCAGGGGAGGTGGGAGGAGTGTGTCATTGCAAAGATGTGATCGTCTTGTGGAAGCGTTGTACATGCTCTGGGAAAGGATGGAAATCTCTAGAAAGGATGGGCAGAAATCACCAGTGGCCCCCGAAGTCAGAAGAGCCTGCACACCAACAGGCGCTTTCAGGACCAGGGACAGCAGCCGGGGTCGGAAGAAGCGTCAGGACCAGGGACAGCAGCCGGGGTCGGAAGAAGCGTCAGGACCAGGGACAGCAGCCGGGCTCGGCATTTGGCTTCCAAGCCTGGGAAAGCCCACCTGTGCTCTGGGCGGGACGCTTGGGTCCCTGCAGCGGGCAGTGAGCCATCCCTGGTGCTGCAGGGGCAAGGCACCCCTAACGCCTCCTCTCTCCCACTTCTCCCACTCCGCACACCTCCCCACACCCCCTCTCCCGGCCCCTTGACTTCAGAGCCAAAAAGGGCAGCCGTATCCCGACTGGGAAAACAGGAGAGTGTCCCCCTGGGTGGAAAGAGGGCTCCTTGTTACGGCAACACTGATCAGGGGCTCCTCTGTTGCTCTGCTCATGGCTGAATTGGATCAAGATGGTTTTATGTAGCACTTTGTGCCTTCATTTTGTGATGTTAAAAAAAGAAAAAACCTAGGCGAGGATGGGAAGAGAGAAGTGGAGTCCGAGGAGAACCGAGGTGTGTGGGGATGGGTGAGGAAGGGGCCGAGGGCAGCGGAGCTCCGGGGCTGCAGCGGGCACGCCTCGAGGGACTTGGGGCTCGGCTGCTGGCCTGTGCCAGAGACACCCAGGATGCATGGATTTCTTTGGCCTTGGTCATCCCCGCTCGGCCTCTGCAGCTTGTCTCTGCACAGGGCAGGGGGTTGGGGCTCAGACCCATTCACCAGGTCAGCTTTCGGGGGGTGAAGGGGTTTGTCCCTTTCCGCTAACAAAAATTTGCTCTCTGTGCAAAGTTCCCGTTTGGTTGTTTTTTTTTTTTT
>NW_021855814.1:0-1038 GCF_006229205.1 Suricata suricatta
AAGCCTCTGACTTCAACTCAGGTCAGATCTCACGTTCGTGGGTTCGAGCCCCACGTCAGGCTCTGTGCTGACAGCTAGCTCAGAGCCTGGAGCCTGCTTCCGGTTCTGTGTCTCCTTCTCTCTCTGCCCCTTCCCCTCTCATGCTCTATCTGTCTCTGTATCAAAAATAAATAAAACATTTAAAAAATTAAAAAAAAAAAGAAAATGGCATTATAGGCATTTCAAGAAGACTTTCAAAGTCATCCATCTGTGATCCTTCAGTGCCTTGGGAATGGTGTGGTTTCCTGGTGACTTCTTTGGTTCGCCAGTGCAGGGTTTCCCCAGCCCAGGCAGCACATAACAGGCTCATGGCAATTCTACCTCCTCTCCTTTCTCATGTGGTGCAAATGTAGATTTATGAACTCTGCCCTCTCCTCCAGGGGCCTACGAAGGTCACAGTCATTGGAGGGGGGAGTCCCCCAGCCCATTTGGCCAAAAAAAGAAAAAATAGCCCAAGGATGCAATACTTACTGGGCACAGAACGTGATTAGGTTTGCTCTTTGGCAGTTCACTTAAGGATCTTTCTGCATCATTTCACTCACTTGTCACCATGTCACAGTATAGTGGCTTTACTACCACCCTACATGCCCCACGTGGTTTCTGGCTAAAAAAAAAAAAAAAAAAGACATCTTTGACCTCTTCCCTGGCATTGGTATCTCTGAACACTGGAGCTGGAAAAAAAAAACCTTATAGATCATCTACTCCTGTTAATCCCAAATGTCAGTCGACATACATATATTTCCTTGGAATCATGTGGGACACTTGTAAAAAAAAATACAGACCACTGACTCCGGTTGCCAAGATTCTGATCCAGTAGGTGTGACGGGGCCCAGGAATCTGCATTTCACAGGCATTCCAAATGATTTTGATTTCTGGCAAGATTTAACAGCCAGTGACCCCTACAATGTCTTGTCAAATAAGGAAGTTCTGGTCTCCAAGGGGTGAAAATCATCACCCATCCCCAGAGTGGAGGGCAGTCAGGATGGTAAAAAGGACCTT
>NW_021855815.1:0-1038 GCF_006229205.1 Suricata suricatta
GACCCCTCCTCCTTCTGCCCTCCCCCCATCACTCTGAGTCAGGCACACCAACCTCCTCCCTGTTCCCCCAAGAGCCCTGCCTCAGGACCTTTGCACAGGCTGTCCCTGCTGCCCGGTGTAGATATTCTTCCCCTGAAGGGCTCCCTCCCCCACCTACTCTGGTCTCAGCTCAAATGTTCTCCCAACTTGTCCCCATCTAAACAATCACCACCCTTGGGGCGGTGGGCTGGCTCAGGTGGTAGACCACACAACTCAAGCTGGGGGTTGTGAGTCTGAGCCTGTACTGGATGTAGAGATTACTTTAAAAATAAATGAATAAAAAGAACACTGGAAACCCCACTGAAGGGGAAACCGTAAGAAATACAACCAAATCATCACCTCTCTTTTCTCTGTTGTGGTGGCTTCGCTGTAGTCTTTACTGATGGCATTTCTTTCTATCTCTTTCCTTCCTTCTCTTCCAACTCACCCGCATGCCCTGCCAGTTAGTCAATCTTGGTCTCCACTGTGTCCCTGGAGTCCAGAATAGGGCCCAGCACACAGTAGGCACTCAACAAAGTGTGTTGAGCAGATGAGTGAATGAGTGAATGAATGAATGAATGAATCGAGTGAGGGCCCAAGAGCTCTCTGAACCTGTTCTTCTTGTATGGAGTGAGGAAGTAGGGAGCCTAGGTCATTTGATTCCTTCAGTAGCAAAGTGGGACAACAGGAGGTCACCTCTCTAGGCAGGGGAGGGGTACCCAGTGAAATAATAGCTACAGGAATATTTATTAATCACCTATGGTATGCACAGTAGACTCCAGGCACTTTGCACATGTTCAGAAATGGCAGGAATTTGAACCCAGGACGCCTGGCCCCAAAGTTTACCCTAGACCCCCTCGACCACCACAGAGGTTGTGTGCAAGGCCTGGGCGCGCACAGTAGGCCTTCAGCCAGGCAGTCAGTGAGGACTGGCTGCCCCTCCAGACACCCTGTCTCCAGCCCCCTGGACCAGGGCTGCGGCTGGCTGTGTCCCTTAGGAGCTAAAAGCTGAACACACCC
>NW_021855816.1:0-1038 GCF_006229205.1 Suricata suricatta
TGGCGAAGTGTCCTACCCAGATCCCTCATCCTTGGAGAGCACAGCGGGGGAGTCGGCCACAATAAAAGTCATGTTCAGGCACCTGCTGTCCAGCAGCAGCGGGAGTGAGCTGTCCCCGGACACACCCTCGGGGACCCAGCAGGTTCAGTCCATGTTGCCCGGCACCATCACCACCGCTAGTGAGCCAGGTGACTGGCAGGCTGTCCTTGGGCTTCCGTGCAGAGGGCCGGTTCTGCACCCCGGGGTCAAGGGCTGGGCGGGCCCTCTGCTCCCCCGCCCTCAGGTGCTCATGGCAGCTTTCCTTTCCTCTGCTGGATCCACTGGCGTCTACCCCGCCACGGAAGGACCTGAGTGGGGAGCAGGTGCCCCAGGGGAGACCAATGTCATCCCGAGGCCCTCCGTCAGGGTGATAGAAGTCCGTCCTGTCAGGGAAGACCCCAAGTTTGGAGCAGGGACTCCCTGGGAGTCCCATAATGCCTGGCGGCTCCGAGGCGGGCAGGGGCCCCACTGCCCTCTGGGTGCAGGGCAGCCCCCATCCTCCGAGGTCCCCTTCCTCCATGCAGACACCAGTTGCAGCTGGTGGCCTGGATGTCTCCAAGGGGAGTGCTGGACTCTGCAGGCAGAGCCAGTGACACGGAGGGCACCAAGCACCACCCTGATTTGCACTATGCCTCTCACTACCCCTCAAAGCCATACTTTAAAGGCATTAGTAGTTTCCAGATACATCCACATGGCGCTCCAAGGTTCACCACAGCCTCGGTGGGATGTTTTCCCTTGTGTTAATTAGCACTGTCGGTAACTGGTATGAGCTGAGGCTTATATGAATTTCTTCAAAATATCTTAGGAAGCCGGCGACATAATAAAAATTTATTATTTTGGCGATAAGCTTGACATCAGTCTTAGGGAACTTTAAAGTCTTGGGTTTTATGTGGCCTCTCCATGAGCTGGTGAAGAGTCCCAAGCCACCTGGCGCTGGGTCCCGGGGTCCCAGGCCTGCTTCTGCCCCTGCGGAGCAGCTCCAGAGCTGGAGCTCCCGGT
>NW_021855817.1:0-1038 GCF_006229205.1 Suricata suricatta
TCCCGTGGGCTGAAACCACGGTGTCTGTCCTGTGTTCCTTTTGGGGGCTGCAGGGAGCAGTCTGTCCCCCCGCCTCTGTCAGCTTCTGGGGACGGCCCGCCTGCCGGCTGGGAGACACATGTGCTGTGAGGGTGTATGTTACCAGATCTGGTTCAAGTCCCCGGTCTATGCTGCCTGCGGCCGTGCGCGCTCACGAACGTGTCCTGCCGACCTGGGTGTAAGCGGGCTCACTGCCTGTGTATCCCAGGGTCCCTCATTTCCATCACGCAGGTGTCAGAACTGTCCTGTGTCACTACGGGTAGCGCTCTCGTTCTGCGCCCTGGTTTGCCCCCCCCCCAAGTTGGCCCCGGGGGCATTTCCCGTTTCTTGTACCAGATGACGCCGTCCTGGCTCCAAGCGCCCTCTCCACCTGCGAGTCCGGTGACAGCGGCGCTCGGGCACGCCCTGAGCTCGGGGCGCACAGCCTTGCGCCGAGTCACTGGTGTCCTTGGGCCTGCTCCCCCGCAGGCCACGGGAAGTGTTTGACTCAGGCTCCGATGGCTCCTGTGAAGGTGCAGAGGGTGTGGGCTGTTGCGTCTCCGCCGAGGGATGAAGACCACAGCTCCGCTCCCTGGATGTCCGCTAGTCTCTCGTCCACTTTTACAGCCGTCGAGGTTTCCCGACATGTTTGCTCTCACTCTGTTTTCCTCTTTGACCTCAACATGAGGTTCCGCACTCACCCCAGACTTCTTTCCTTTGTGGTGGCGACTGTGTGTAACACGCGACAGGTCCGGGGCTTTCTTTGAACTCTTCGTTAGGTTCAGGGAGTCTCTGCACGTCTGTCTCACCGAGGTCCTTGTTATGTTCTTTTCTAACAAAGTGGGAGGAGACCGCGTCTCTGGGACCTTCTCCACGTAGCTGGGCGTCTGTGGCTGGTGACTGGCTCCTCACGTCTCAGCGGATTGTCAGAGTGTCCCGCCCACCCCGCCCCCACGCACGCACAGCCGCCCCCGCTGGCGGCATCCCGCACCTGAGCTGCGCCTGCGCCGCCGGCTCAGG
>NW_021855818.1:0-1038 GCF_006229205.1 Suricata suricatta
GGGGGGGAAGTTTTTAAAAACCAAATGTCCTGGAAGAACATGGGTACCTCTTTCAGGGAAGGAGATTAACATGGGAGTTGTTCCTTAGGTTTAAAGCCGAAATATTCAAGCAACCATCTCAGATGGAGGATTGAAGCCTCAAGGCGTTTATAAACAAAGCCAGTCATGTTGAGTTTTTTTAGAAATGTTCTGTACTCCTGCTACCACACATCTCATGTCCTAGAGGTCTCAGTGGGCTGTGTTTAATTCCCAATTTCAGAGCATTTATGGCGAAGTTTCCAGCATTTGTCTGGGTCACTGGACATTTATCCAATAATTCCCCTATTACCACAACCTGGGCCATCACGGACAAACCAGGAGTTGGCCATGAGCTGTCTTCTCTGGCTCTGCAAGAAGGCTATGAAGCTCCAAGTCCCACAAGTGGGCCTCCTAGCCCAGATTCTACCATCCCACAGCTGCCAACACCCCTTGTCCGCCCACACCTGTACTTCACACTGGCACCCATCGTTTTGGGGACACTGTGGGACATGTGACAGGCCCACACCTAATAGGCCTCCTTTCAGAACTCTGATGGCCAGCTATCCAAACACTGGGTCTCTTTCCATGTGGGCCTTCCAACAAGAGCAAGGATTTCAGGGATATGAATCAGGCATTCATGATTTATAACTTATGCCATAAGAAAAACATCTGCTCAATGGACCTTACCTGGAGGCTGCAGAAAATAGTGGTCACTGATGGAAGCCAGGAAAAACAGGTTTTTGCACAACTGCTTTGTTTAAGGCCCCAAAAGATAGGAAATTGATGGAGACCAATTCTCCAAGAGTAGTCAGAAGTTACCTAAGGTTGGCTATTATCCACAGGGGCCCTCTCTCATGCCACCTCCAAGGATACATGTCACAGTACCATCAAGACTAGTTCCTCTCAATATCTGCCCAAACAGCTAAATGCCCACACAGCATCTCACACAAGGACACAAAGGCCAGAGTCAGATACTTAAATACTGAGACATAGGAGGACAGGACTTTGAGCTACAAGTTT
>NW_021855819.1:0-1038 GCF_006229205.1 Suricata suricatta
AATAATTTGTCCTCTCTTCTCATATCTCCAAGCATTTACCCCATCCTCACTGTGACAAATAAGCCCACTGCTCGAATCAAAGGAGGAACATGGAAACTCAGAGCACTGTGAAACGAGGCTTTAGTCAACATTCTTGCAAGAGCGGGTGTCTCATGGACAGGCATGCTTGGACTGGTTACAGCAATGTATTGCCTGTTGTGCAAGTCTCTCCCCTGATTCCTCATTGGCTGAGCACTACAGAGGTTACATCCTTAGCTGGACATTGCCTCTGCCCACATAAGGCCAAAAAAATAGTCTGATTGGAACAAAAGTCCTTTCCTTGAGGTGGCGCAGAGACTTCAGCTCCTTGGCGCATGCTCACTGCAAAGCCCAGGAAAAATAAACTCCCCGAAATGGAGAGAGGAAGAAGAACCAGGAAGTGAAGTGAAGTGTTTGAGGCTCCATTGTGTGTGGAGTTCAATGGATTGTAAACCTACTGGTAAGTAGATAACACAACTTTTATTTGGTATTTCTGAAAATGAGTCATCTCACTTCTCACACTTACTTTTAGGTTTGGGCTGTATATCTATTTCAGATCATAAATTTTCTTGTCCCTCTCTCCTGTTGCTAAATACCAACAATGCGCCTGCATGAGCCTGTGCAGGATCCTCTCCTCTTGCAAAAGAATTGCTCTGGAATCCTCTCTTATTTCTGCCACATTACTATTTTTTTCCATGGGCATGTCCATCAACATCTAACACTTCAGTAAATTCTACCTCTGTAAACAATTAAACAAAAAATCCTTGACTGAAGTCCTCTCTAGCTACTTCCTCGTTTTCTTTCCAGCAAAACTTGTCTAGAAACTTGTGTAAGATTGCAATCTCCAATTTATTTCCTCTCATTCTTTTTTTTTAAGTAAGGTGATGATTTTACTCAATGGGTAGTGGAAAGAAGCAAAATCTAGCATTCCAATAGGTACCTCTTTGGCATAAGGTTTATCTTGATTGAGAAGATACCTTGAAGAATTTACCTTTTTGTAAGAGCATTAACTCACTGTCT
>NW_021855820.1:0-1038 GCF_006229205.1 Suricata suricatta
TATTATCCAGTCTTATAAAAGTATAATATTGCTTGTTTATAAACTCTCACTTAAAGAAAACTGTGTGGTACAGTTGACCTTATCCAAGAAGAGGTCTGGCCTTTGTCTTAGGCTCCTGGGAGCTGACCTCTAAGCCCTGGCAATATCCTGCCTGAGAACGATCTGTTTACCTGGGGGAAACCTCCAGAGGAGCTAGAGATGAAAGGTCAGCCGCATGGGCGGTCAACCACGTGCGTGTAGTTAAGTCCCCAGTTAAAAATCTGAACAGCAAGCCTCGTGTGAGCCTCTGCGGTTGGCAATACTTCATGTGTATCGTCCTATTTGCTGCTGGGAGAAGGCAGCTCCGTCCAGATTTCACCGGGAGAGGGCAACGGAAAGTTCCAGGCATGTAACTCTCTTGCACCTCTTCCCTTGGCTGATTTTAATCTGTAGCCTTTTGCTGTAATAAACTATAGTCATGCGTATGACAGTTCCCGTGAGTCCTGTGAGTCCTTCTAGCAAATGACCAAACCTGAGGGTGCTCTTGGGAGCCCCTGAACTTGTAGTCAGTGTGAGCAGTGAAGGTGCACTCTGCTGGAACTGTGTGGTGTTACTTTGTGGGGCTTCTCACTCAGCATTACGGTCCTGAGATCCATTCACAGTGTACCTTGTGAGGACGGTTTCTTCACTTCTGCTGCTTAGGAAGTAACATTCAATTGACCATTATTCACTCACCCTACTGCTGATGGACACTGGGATTTTCTTTCCAGTTTTGCCTTATTATTATTGATAGACCTGGAAGGAACAATAGAAAAATCTACAATCATAGCATGAAATTTTGATAATCTGTTGCAAATGATTCAGAACAAGCAAATAAACAAAAAAATCAGTAAAAATATAGGTTTTTATTACACAATTAACAAATTAGATTTGATGTCATTCAATTCCTAAAAGTCTCGTGAGCTTTCTCTGGGAGTAATGATGATGAACATGTTTCACAAACACACTGAGACCTCATACGTGTTATTTCAGCTAATTCTGTAACAACTCCTCCAGCCC
>NW_021855821.1:0-1038 GCF_006229205.1 Suricata suricatta
ATGTTGCTCCATCTCCTGCAGCAGCAACCAAAGAATTGGTCTAGGAAACATAAATGAGTTTGAAAAGCTGTAGTAGCAACAAGTAGGGCCAAATATACTCATATAACATGAGTCTACCTGTTAAACTCTAGAAATATGTTCCATATTTCAAAGTTCCAAAGTTTCAAAAACCATTATGTTGAATCCCTCAGTTTTTGCAAATTCCAAGCTACCACATTTTCAAGATCTGGGACACACATCCTACCAGAGCATACCAGGTTAATATCCCCAGGTAAGTTATCATTTGAAAAATAATTCAAAATTGAAGCTCAGAAAATATTAATAAGGCCAATGCTAACAGCAAGCTTTATCAATACCAATAATTTTACCCAAACACATTTTTGTCTCATATTTTTATAGCACTTTGTAGATCACTTCATTAGTTGTGTTAATATCTCTTGCATCCACAGTGCACCTCTTGGACATTATAAAACTTGATATGATGACTGAAAAATGGATCCTGCTTATATGGTTATACATAGTAGTCACTTGTAAAACAAATTTAGAAATACATTTCAAAAAGAATGAAAGTGGAGAACGGGTGGTCAGACATAAGGAATAAAAATGATCAATATGCTAATTGGTTTTACAAGTTGCTTAATTGTTTCTCTTTTACATCAACGTTATGATGAAACTGGAAATTATTACCATAAGAGATGACTGCTTCCATCTTTCTCTTTCTTTTAGCATCTCCATTTAATCATGTTTAGAAGATGGATTAGGGTTTAACTTGTCACTTAAGGCTTTTAGTAACAAGCTTGGGAAGTTGCTTTTCAATACTCTCTCCTTAGCAGTCCCAGTGGGCCTAGGGGGAGTATTATGTTCTTTCAACTCTCGACATAGTGTTCTAAGAAGATGCCAATACTTAGCCAAAGCAGTTACATTAGGAAAAGTGAATATTTGGGAGAAGACACTGCTGCTCTTCTTGAGTGAAGACAGCAGCTTTAGAAGGGAATATGGCTGGTGCCAGGCAGTAATGTGTGGAGGCAGCTTTTAGGG
>NW_021855822.1:0-1038 GCF_006229205.1 Suricata suricatta
GTTTTGCCATAATGTTGCCTCTGAGTTTCTGATCCTGGTTATTTGTAAGTTCTCTATTCCTAAAATATGGGCCATGTGTGCCCAGCATAAGCTTTACCTGTCAAGTCTTGGAAAATAAAACCCTACATGGCATCTGATGCTAATCTGTTCATCTTATATGTCAAAGTAACACTTCAAGTAACATTTCTCATATTATTTAATTCTTATTAGTAGCTTGGTTGTTTGTTTAAATCTCATTAGTAGCTAATTCATTTAATTAACTGCAATTTTCCAGGATGGTCTTTTGGTAGCTTATAGGTATAAAAATGTGACATTTCCCCTAAAGTATGGTAAATAAATTCATCACTTTCATAATTGACCTATGATCTTTAGTGTCAATAATCTAATAAAGGTCTTAGGTTCGACTCATAAAAATAAGTAAAGATTAGAAAATGACACCTGTAGGAAAAAATTAAAAGATCACTCAGGAAAACTGAGAGCCCTTTTACGGATAATAATTTTTCTGGTAATAAAATAAGGAGAATGTTGGTCATTCTTCATAAAGGAGAATTATTGTTCTTCCTAAATAATGGAAGGAAGAGTAAATAAAGTGTTGATTTTAACACTTGAGTGGGCCAGAAATTTCAGCCAGTTGGAAAATATTAAGGATTACTTTGGAAATGAAAATTTAAGAGTTGTTCCTAAGACAGGCCAGCTTTCTGATTTGTTTCTTGTGATCTGGGACAAGTTAACTAAAGCACATGGACAAATCTGATAGCTTTAATAAAGTTCAGTCAACTGTTAAATCTTAGAAACCCTCTGTCATTCTTAGAATGGCCTCTGGAGGTCAGGGTTGAGGCGTGGTGTGTCACTAAATTCCCTAGTTCACGGTCTTTGCTGTCAAAATTCCGCAGGCAGGCACTGATCCTTTTGGTTCTCTGTCTGGGATCATTCATAAACTCTAAGTTTGCTAACTCATAAAAGATAATTCAACTAACAAGTAAGGTGCAATATTCTGTGCTATTGGACATTTGCATATCTCTTTAAACATTTTTAATT
>NW_021855823.1:0-2051 GCF_006229205.1 Suricata suricatta
CCCTAGGCTTCCACAGACCATTATTTCTACCAGGTGCCCAAATGCCTTTTGGAAACCCTTCCAGGGGCGGGCAAGCACCATGTCTGAGCATCCTCATGGAGCAGGCGATCTGTGGATACGGCACGTGCCTGCCGCACGGACACCCTCCTTCCCCGGGTACACCCAGTGGGAACCGAGAGGGACACATTTCCGATCATCACTGCAAGGCGTCCTCTGATGACGTCCCACAGTATTCTCACCATGGCCTCGTGCGCCTCCGACCACAAACCTCCATGCTTCCCAGGCTTCTCAGTTTCACTTATCTGGGAAACGAGAGTGAGCTCGTCTTGGCTTCTCTGCACTGTCCTCCTGCCCGTGTCTCTGTCAGGGCACAAGGAACCTGTCCAGCAGATTAAGGGCTGTGAAACACTGCCGTAGCCTCGGGCACATCCGCACAGCAGGGTCGGCCGGGGCACAGTCAGCTTCAATATGGCAGACTGGGCATGAGGCCGGGTACCATTTGTACTGAATGTACTGGAAGCCTTGACCCGCGGGGCTAGCCACTCATTAGATGGACCCACAAGCTTGGTAAACCTCCCATGTGCCCAGCTGGCGATATCCTGTCAGCTGCCAACAGAGGGATGACCGTGGCCCCTTGTTCCCCAAGTCCCCTTTCATGTGTGGATCTGTGCTCCACACTGGCCACACTCTCCCAGAATCCCCGTTTGGCTTTTCTTTCCTTCTCACTAGAGTGTGGGCCACCTGCCAACCACACTATGGCCTCAGCCTGCCCAGAATGCGCCCTGCCTTTGAGGGACCCACCACTGGTTTGAAGGGACATATTCACACAGATGACGCACAAATACCGCTTTAGCTGGTGGACTGAATACCTGTCATGGGCTGGAAGAGGCAGGGAGACCAAGAAGGAAAAGCACGGGCCTGAGGGGCTCAGTGGAAGAACTTGGTGACACCTTGTAGGCCCCATGGAGGGAGCCTGGGCCCCAGCAGCTGGGAGGCAGAAAGCCACTTTCAAGTGTGGTCCATGATGAGGCCGTATTGCAGGCCTCGTGGGCTACTTGTTCCCCGGCCAATCGGAGCAGATCACGTGTGTCAGTGTGGAAATTCATAAAAAGCTCCCAGAGTAAGAAATTCTGTGAGGGAAATGTCACATCTTGGTGATGACTTTTCAGAAACGTCTTCGGTAAAGTAGTATATTTCCGTGGGGTCCACCTGTACTGCTCAACATGGAGATGACCGTGAACATTGGACTTGTCAGAAACACGGGTCATCGGGGAGACGGCGCTTTGGCCAATTCACCTTGATCTCTGCCCGCCACAGGCCCACAACACAGGCTGGTCCAGTGGCCGTGGCCCGAGCCATGCTTGGGGGGCATCTGGCACACAACTTGACAGGGTGTCCCTGGTGCCCGGAAAGCAAGAGGGCTCATGGTGACCCTGCTCCTGGGGCAGTCCCCAATGCCACCTCCGCACCCACAGCGCAAGGGGCCCTTGGCATTTTGAGTGAAGGGTTTTCGCTTCTGGTTTTCCTGTAGCTGTGTGACAGCTAATTCACTCTGCACCTCCTATCACTTTCCCCAAGCAAAGTCATTCATATGTACTGGAGAAAAATACTTTTTGAAACATGACTTTTACAGATGGAATGTTTTGTGTCTGCCTCACCCCAAATCTAACACCTGTGTGAGGAGGTGCAGCCTCTGGGAGGTGATGAGGCTGGGTCCTCATGGGGAGTTCGTTCCCTTAAGGAGGAGACCAGAGAGAGCTCACTGTCATTCTCTCTCTCCGCCATGTCAGGATAGCCGTCTAGGAGCTGGGAAGAGGGCTCTTCCCGGCCCCTGATCATGCTGTCTCCCCTCTCTGGGACCCCCCGCTCCAGCCTGGGGCGCTGGGAGAAACAGACACCTGCAGTGAAGCCGCCCAGTCCACGGGCCCTTGTCAGGGTCCCCGTGCTGCCCAACGTGAGGACTTCATATGAAGAACCTCTCGTTTCCAACTCAGGGGAACCCAAGAGCGGGAACACCAATCTTTGTGCTTGAAATTATAAAGAGCAAAACC
>NW_021855824.1:0-1038 GCF_006229205.1 Suricata suricatta
CTGTCTTAGGAGAGGGCATTGGAAAGGACAGCGGCGGGTCTCTTGGCTCCAGGGACAGTTCTGCCGCCTTCCTTCCCTGGCTTGGTCATCTTGACCCCCTCTTTTGCGTCTTTCTGGTAATATATGGTTCCAGGGACATCCCGGGTGTGAAATCTGTTGCTAGCTTACCTACAGTGACAAAGTAAATGTTGCAATGTGTTTTTGTTGTAGGAGGAGGAGTTTTTCCTACTCCTACCCTGTGCAGAGATATATTGTGAGCATTCATTTATTCTTTTGGTTTAGGAGCAGGGGAAATAGGATTCAGAGCTCCTAGAGAATAATTTCCAAATACTCTGTAAGAACAGGTTGTGTGCACTGTGCAGGAAGCTATTTAGGGGACTTCAAAGAGAGGATATGCCTGAGAGATACTGAGGAAATCAATAGTAAAGGTAGGATGGATGGGCTCTGGATAAACAAGAGAAGACAGAGGTTTTCCTCCTCTGCAAACACTGTTGAAATAAAGAGCAGTTGAGGCAAATAAGTGGCATATAGGAAGGCAAAGATTTGCGAAAAGCAGGGTGAATATAAGAGAAATGTTCTGTTGACCTGCCTGAGAAAACGGGTGATGGAGACGGAGAGAGCAGGGTATGAAGTTGGTAAAAGATGAAACTTCGGAAGCCAACCAATGCCAGCCGAGGGATGATCCTGAAAGTCTATTCCAAATGTGTGTTCATGTTCTCACCTCATGCCTGTGTCGTTCCTTACAGATTGTAAAGTGCTCTCATGTAAATGTCTTATTTAAAATTTAACAGTACAGCTTTATGAATGGTTGGGTGTAGAGTCAAAGATTTTTCAGAGCTCACTCTAAGTTTTAGAACATGGATAGCAGTGGGGCACTGGGTAGCTCAGTGGGTTAAGCATCCAACTTCAGGACAGGTCATGATCTCACTCCTCATGGATTTAAGCCCCACATCGGGCTCTGTGCTGACAGCTCAGAGCCTGGAGCCTGCTTCAGATTCGGTGTCTCCCTTTCCCTTTGCCCCTCCCCTGTTTGCACTC
>NW_021855825.1:0-1038 GCF_006229205.1 Suricata suricatta
GGTAAAGCAGATTATCCCTCATTTTTGCCACGTTTTGTCATTGTTGTTCACCTAGGTGGAGGAAAAATTTCATGTTTGAGCAAAGTCACAGGATTTAGGATCCTGTGAGTGGGTTTTGACGTTTACCTCTCTGTTGTCTGTCTGACTAGTACACATTTAATGTGGCTGATCATGAATCCACGCCCTTGTAACATAGGCCATTGCCATCCCTTTAACCCACAGTGAAAGGGGAAACTTACATTATTTCAACACAACGGAGGACTCTCCGTGGAAAGCAGACATCTGGAAGGTTCTGCCTGCCCCCACCCCCATTACAGGCTCACATCTCTGTCTAGACGTCTTTGAGGCTTTCCTGTTACCCAGCTCAGCATCTCTAACCTGTGAGGTTATGTAAAATCCTCCACACCCACAAGGGGTGCCCGGGAGCTGATCACCCCCATGTGATGCCCACCCATAGGCCAACCTGCAGCCTCCCTGGCACACCTATTGTCAGCCAGGCCCTGGATGAAAGGGCTCAGCAGATGCTATCATACTGGAGCCTCCCCACTACCAACTTTCTCCCATTTAGCAGATGATCCTCGAGGGCTGCAGTGAAACAGTGGGAATGAAGGCAAATTGAAAGTCGTAACCCGTTGATGGAATGAATGTCTCCTCACTCAGAGATGGAATGTAAGGGATTGTCATTGCCACCCACCCTCCATCGACAAGGAGTAATAGTAATGATGGCTGACTTGTTTTGTGTACACACTTACTACAGCTCTGGGAGGTACCACTGTTGTCCCTATTGTATAGGTGGGGACACAGAAGTGCAGAGAGGCAAGAGTGGTGGGGACGGTTGTGGTTAGGGCAAGGATGAGCCAAGCACATTCCCATGATGAGCTATCATCTAGACATTTTTAGGGGACTCTTTAAATTTCAACCCATTGTGTTCAGAAAACATACTTTATACGATCACCAGCCTTTTAAATGAATTGAGACTCGTTTTAAGGGCTAAGATAAGACCTGCCCTGGAGAATGTTCCGAGTACACTTGAGAGAA
>NW_021855826.1:0-1038 GCF_006229205.1 Suricata suricatta
AGGGAATTTACCATTTACCAAGTTTAGTATCATTTCATGGACAGATTAGATAATGTATTTGGTTGAAACAATAAGAACAATGAGAACAGTAAGTGTTCTCATATGTGATTAAAATTGGTTTTCTCCCCTTTTTTCTATTTAGATTCCTTGAGACCATTGGAAATTGATGTGTGTTGTTGTTGTTGTTGTTGTTGTTGTTGTTGTTATTTTTAAGATTTTATTTTTAAGTAATCTCTACCCCCAGCTTGGGGCTTGAGCTCAGAACCACAAGATCAAGAATCCCATGCTCTACTGACTGAGCCAGCCAAGCATCCCTAAAAATTGATATTTAAATGATAGTCGGCAAACCCTTATTTTGTAAAGCTAAAATATTGCTTCTTAGATTGTAAATGTAACATAATAAAGCTCAATGTGTTAGCTAATTAATAAACACTTATTTGCATAAATGGATACACAGTGTACAAAGCTCTCAAATCTGTAATACATCTTCTATGTGATACATAGACCCATCAAAAATTTTATATAAATTTCCTTTTTTATTAAGTTATAAAGGACTACAAGAAGTCAATTTATAATTTTAAAACTTATAGTTAGTGAATACACCAACAACCAAGTAAATATGTAACAGCATTAAACTACCCCAGTGTTGGGATACCTGGGTTGTTCTGTTAGTTGAGCATCTAACTCTTGATTTCAGTTCTAGACATACTCCAAGGGTGGTGGGATGGTGCCCCATGAGAGGCTCCCCCCCAAGTATGGAGCCTGCTTAAGGTTTCTCTCTCGCTCGCTCTCTCTCCCCCTCCCCCTTTCTTCCCCACTCGTGCTCTCTCTCTCTCTCTTTCTTCCTTTCTCTCTCTCTCTCCTGCTCTCTCTCTCTCTCTCTCTCTCTGTCAAATTAAAAAAATTAAAAACTAGTGCACTGTCAAAATTATTAAACATGATTATTGCCAAAGAATATTCCTTCTCTGGACATACCAGAGCAATATTATTTTTCTAGAACTTATAATTATAAAACATTAAAACAATCAGAAATAAAAA
>NW_021855827.1:0-1038 GCF_006229205.1 Suricata suricatta
TGTCTTTACAGGTCAGCTTCCCAGAGTGTAGACTAGGACGAAGGGGGGTCTGCCTAGGTCAGAGATGCTTCTGTGTCAGAAACAGCCTGGAGGAGAGTTGATGACCCCACTGCCAACTTTCGTTCATCATAAATTTCCATTTGCTTCTTGGAGAAGCAGGAAAATCTGGCAGCATCAGACAATTTGTCCTTTGTGAAGGCGGACGGAGCCTGGAGAATGTTTTCAGAGTGGTGATTTACATCCGCCATTTCTCTTAAGTTAGACAATATTTCAAGCACGATACTGCACAATAGTGTAATAGACACCCCATACACCCACCACCCGATGTAAGCTGTTGTGACTATTTCCCCCTATTTGTTTCAGATACTTATTTAAAGAAATAAAATATTAGGGATGCAGCTCTAGCCATCTCTCCCAAATCCCAGAACCTTCCCATCTCGTAAGTAACCACTTTCTTGCCCTCTGTCTGTAATTTTGCTACATCTTTGTAAGTAACAAGTGCCTTGTCTTGAAGTACTTCAGTGTGTATAAATGGCATTGTACTACAACTTGCTTTTCTCACTCTAGTATATATTTTTGAGATTTATTCCTGTTCATAAATTAGACCTAGTTCATTCATTGTAACAAGTGCTCACTCAGCAACTGCTGGGTGATTTGTTTACCGGTGCCTAGGTTGATGGATAAGCAGTGGTTCCAGGTTTGTTTTCCTTTCTCTTTTTTTGGCCACGACAAATAGACCATGTTACATACCTTTGTACCTGGGTCCCGTGAAAGCGCTCCTTGAGATATATATTTAGAAGTGGAATTGGGAGGGGGTCCCTGGAAATGTGCATCTTGACTTTCCCAGGAGGGCTGAGGTATCCTCCAGATTGGTTGACCCGGTTTACAGAGTTGTGAAAGAGAAGGCAGAGGCTTGTGAGGATGCTTGTGGGCCACCACCTTAGCTGAGCCTGCTGGAACAGTGAAGGCGTCTGCCTGTGGGCCCTTTCCCATCATCTAGAACCCGGTCCCAAACAGAGAGGGAGAGGAAGGTCGATA
>NW_021855828.1:0-1038 GCF_006229205.1 Suricata suricatta
GCTACCTTTCATATTTTTCCTCCCTGAAATGTTTATTGAATACCTACACTGGGCCAAAAACCGTTTTGAGTATTGGGAATACAGCAGTCAACAGCCAAGGACAGGGGCGCCTGGGTGGCTCAGTCGGTTAAGCATCTGACTTCGGCTCAGGTCATGATCTCACGGTTCATGAGTTCGAGCCCCGCGTTGGGCTCTGGGCTGACAGCTTGGAGCCCGGAGCCTGCTTCAGATTCTGTGTCTCCATGTTTGTCTGCACATCTCTGCTCTCACTCTGGCTCTCTTTCTCTCTCAATAATAAACATTAAAAAATATTTTTAAAAGAGCAGCCAAGGATGACCACCTTCAAAGACTTATTATTATGTTCATGTGTGTGCATGTGTGTGATACACAGTGTATAGTAAATGGGAGAAGCAAGAAAAGGGCATGGGGGACACTCTGTGAGTGGGAGAATTCTAGAGAGGGGCAGGAAGGGCCTCACGGAGGAGGTGACGTAAGATCTGAAGTCCATGGAGTGATCGTGTGTATATCCATCTTGTCCAGGCCAAATGTCCAGGCAGCAGGATGCCTTAGGTGTAGGGGCTTGGTGGCCCCAGGTGTGGTTTGCTGGTCAGTCTGTCCTTCTGGCTGGCTTTTGTCTCAGGCTTTTTGCCTCACCACTGCAGAAGGGCAGCGGCTGCTCCTGCCACCACCTCCTCTCCCGGCTGTGTCCTGAGCAGAGTGGAAGTGGGGCGGGCAGACAGAATGCCCTTCTCTTCCTGTGCCTATGCCTCTCCCTTCTCTGGGGGGAGGATTGCTCTCAGCAACCATCAGCAGATGTCCGTCGTCATGTCCAGACCACCCATGTCCCTGAAAGAGAGGAACAAGCTTCCCCTGGACTGACTTCATCTCTGAGCACTGCTCTGTTGCTTTCTGAGTGGGGTTGGGGTTCAAGGGCAAGGGAGGGACGGGGATGGCCCTGCCTGCTCCTGGTGGGTTGTACAAGTCTCAGTTTACTGATGGGGAAACTGAAAACCACAGAAGCATTGGGCCTCCCCCGAC
>NW_021855829.1:0-1038 GCF_006229205.1 Suricata suricatta
CTGCTGACAAACTGCAAAGGCCGAGACACGAGTGGCGGTAAAACAAAAAAGGAATTTATCTGTTGAGACCCTCCACTGGTGTCTCCAAGACCGTCTCCAAAGTGCCAAAAAGACTTCAGGTTCATATAATGAAAATGCAAGGCAAAGACTGGTGGGTGCACGCAGTGAAGTAGTGAGGGTCATGGTCTTGGATGGGTCTTGCTGGCTGTGGGCAGATCTTCCTGCTTGGCGGGGAGGCACATATCAGGGGACCTTTTGTCTGCGTTCAGAGATAAGCTGGAAAGAAGCATTTAACCAATTAGAAGGTTCAAGGCCAAAATTGTTGAGGTCCTTTCGCTAGAACCACAGGACCCAAGGAACAATTTATTCTCAAAAAATAAAAAAGGCCTTATAGGGTAGGGGTAGATGAAGGAACATGGCACATGCTGTTTCTTGGCACATATCAGCCACACAAAACAAAAAGCCTTTTTTTTTTTTTTTAAAGTAATCTTTAGACCCAACCTGGGGCACGAACTCATGACCCCGAGATCAGGAATCTTATGCTCTACCAACAGAGCCAGCCAGTCACCCCCACAAACCTACTCTTACCAACCGATGTAGAAATAAATGAGACGGGAGGATAGGAAAGAGCCAGGTTTCCTACGCTGGCTTTTTGTGATTTGGTTTTCGGATCCCCCTGGAGGCCACAGGAAGGATTTCTGTGCCTGTCAGGCAGTGGGTAGAAGATAAAAAGCTAGGTTTGTAGAAGTTTGTATTTCAGAGAAGGTGAGTGCCATCACCTTAGATTAAAATCAGGGCTACTTGTGACCTTGAAAAAGTTACTTGATTTCTGAGCCAGCTTTAGCAAGTCCTGCTTTCTAGGGTCAAGTAAGTAATGTAAATGAGTCAAACTGGCTAGGTGTTTACACAGTAGTAAACCAGTCTTTCTATGTAAACATGTGTGCCTGTCTCCTATCTCAAAACACTCCGCCTTCTTGACCTCTTTTTACGCTTTGATAGAGACGGGTATGCAGAAATATTTTTCTGCTGTAAGGAAAT
>NW_021855830.1:0-1038 GCF_006229205.1 Suricata suricatta
AAGGCCCAGACTGATGTCGAGGTATGACCATTCACTGTCAGCACTGGGGACATGTGCCTCTCCCGTGAAATTCAAGAGAGATGTGTCAAGGCTGAGATCACACAAGGGTCACTAGTTCCTCTGAAGAAATCAGAAGACATGCTACACGTTAACATTTGGAGCATTGCTCCCTGACTTCGAGGGGGAGGTATCATGCACAGTGCCCCCCAAGAGGCAGAATTCTGAAGATCTCTGTAGCTGAGCATGGGCGGGGCCTATGTGGCTGGGACTCATCTTTCAATTCCATAGCACGGACTCACTCCAAGTCACTGGCAGGTGGATGGAGCAGGACATGCAGGCCGTTAGACATGACACCAGGCTTCCCAAGCCACCTGCGTTCTCTCTCTCTCCTGATGGGGAAAGATCAACTGAGACCTACTATGTGCCCTTCACAAATCTTCACAGTTAATCTCCATGGCTGTCTGAGAAGCAGGTACTTTATTTTATTTTAGTCCAGTGTAATTAACATACAATGTTATATTAACTTATTATAGTGATTCATAATTCTATACAGTACTCAATGCTCATCATAAGGGTACCCATAATGCCCCTCACCTATTTCATCTGTCTTCCCACCCACCTCCCTTCAACCATCAGTGTGTTTTCTATAGTTAAGAGTTAAGAATTTTCGAGTTTATAGTTAAGGGTTTTTGGTTTCTCTTTTTTGTCTTGTTTCTTTTTTTTATGTTTTTTATTTATTTTTTTGAGAGACAGACAGAGACAGCATGATCAGGGGAGGGTCAGAGAGAGAGGGAGACACAGAATCGGAAGCAGGCTCCAGGCTCTGAGCTAGCTGTCAGCACAGAGCCTGATGCGGGGCTCGAACCCACGAACGTGAGATTATGACCCAAGCTGAAGCTGGACACTTAACCGACTGAGCCACCCAGGCGCCCCTGTTTTGTTTCTTTAAAGAAATCTTAAAAATTATGTTTACTTGTTTTGAGAGAGAGAAGCAGAGTGTGAGTGGGGAGGGGCAGAGAGAGAGAGAGAGAGAGAGAG
>NW_021855831.1:0-1038 GCF_006229205.1 Suricata suricatta
GCCTAGGAAGGCGGTAACATTAAGACAAGACACTTGGGAGTTGATTGGAGGAGTGTTTTACTCTGCCCATCTTAAATATTTGTCAATGGGCTATATGATTAACAAATATATGTAACATTTGATAAATATAAAATATTTGGCAATGGGTTATAAAGAAATTTACTCTTATTTACCATTTCCTTCTTGTCTTTGTTCCCCCACATCACCTTGGAGCAGAGAGTGGTGTTGGTCTCCAGGAAACTAAATCTGTAGGTTTCTGGAGGTCAGGCTATTGATTAGATTGCCTTTTTCTTGTCGTTTACTAAGATATTTGTAAATGGATGGAGACTCCTGTCCAGCATGACTGTGATCTTTTATCAGTTAAATTGGTGTTTCCCTTTCCTTTGTCCTCTGGCAGCGTGGGGCGCCCCAGGAGTGTCACACACATCCCACCTTGCTGGGGGTGGGGGTATTTGCCGAGTGTCCCCTGGCCTGATGCTCCCTCAGCAGTAAGTAGGCTGTATCCTGGCCTGCTGGTGGCTGTTAGTTCCTACACCCCTTCCTAAGCCGAAGGGGCCTGAAATGACTTTCCACATGTCCCAGAAGCTATGGCTGGCTTACTTTCTCTGGGAACCCTTGGGTCTTTCTGCTTGCATTAGGACCGTTTTCAGAGATTATAAATGGTTGTGTTTTAAAAATAACTTACATTATTTTTCATTGGGACATGGGCTTGTACTGTTTCTCCAGCTGTCATGTCCTCCTACGATAATTGTTTTAATAATATTTTTAATAGATGTACCATTTGTTATTTAGTATTTTCATCTGACGGATTTTATTTTATTGAAAAATAATTAAAAAAATTTTTTGATGTTTATTTATTTTTGAGAGAGATAGAGCACGAGCGGGGGAGGGGCAGAGAGAGAGGGAGCCAGAATATGAAGCAGGCTCTAGACTCTGAGCTGTCAGCCTAGATAGAGCCTGACACAAGGCTGGAACCCATGAACTGTGAGATGACCTGAGCCGAAGTTGTATGCCCAAATAACTAAGGCACCCAGGCAC
>NW_021855832.1:0-1038 GCF_006229205.1 Suricata suricatta
CTCTCTCTCTCTCTCTCTCTCTCTGCCCCTCCCCACTCACACTCTGCTTCTCTCTCTCAAAACAAGTAAACATAATTTTTAAGATTTCTTTAAAGAAACAAAACAGGGGCGCCTGGGTGGCTCAGTCGGTTAAGTGTCCGGCTTCGGCTTGGGTCATAATCTCACGTTCGTGGGTTCGAGCCCCGCATCAGGCTCTGTGCTGACAGCTAGCTCAGAGCCTGGAGCCTGCTTCCGATTCTGTGTCTCCCTCTCTCTCTGACCCTCCCCTGATCATGCTGTCTCTGTCTGTCTCTCAAAAAAATAAATAAAAAACATAAAAAAAAGAAACAAGACAAAAAAGAGAAACCAAAAACCCTTAACTATAAACTCGAAAATTCTTAACTCTTAACTATAGAAAACACACTGATGGTTGAAGGGAGGTGGGTGGGAAGACAGATGAAATAGGTGAGGGGCATTATGGGTACCCTTATGATGAGCATTGAGTACTGTGTAGAATTATGAATCACTATAATAAGTTAATATAACATTGTATGTTAATTACACTGGACTAAAATAAAATAAAGTACCTGCTTCTCAGACAGCCATGGAGATTAACTGTGAAGATTTGTGAAGGGCACATAGTAGGTCTCAGTTGATCTTTCCCCATCAGGAGAGAGAGAGAACGCAGGTGGCTTGGGAAGCCTGGTGTCATGTCTAACGGCCTGCATGTCCTGCTCCATCCACCTGCCAGTGACTTGGAGTGAGTCCGTGCTATGGAATTGAAAGATGAGTCCCAGCCACATAGGCCCCGCCCATGCTCAGCTACAGAGATCTTCAGAATTCTGCCTCTTGGGGGGCAGTGTGCATGATACCTCCCCCTCGAAGTCAGGGAGCAATGCTCCAAATGTTAACGTGTAGCATGTCTTCTGATTTCTTCAGAGGAACTAGTGACCCTTGTGTGATCTCAGCCTTGACACATCTCTCTTGAATTTCACGGGAGAGGCACATGTCCCCAGTGCTGACAGTGAATGGTCATACCTCGACATCAGTCTGGGCCTT
>NW_021855833.1:0-1038 GCF_006229205.1 Suricata suricatta
TGCTAGTAAAGTGGTTTCTCCTTTATGCTATTTTCTTACAATTAGTAGTTCGGTATCTACATTTCATCTCGTCCAAAGCTTATCTGTCTTAATAGATTGCCTCTTGTAGTTTATTATTCTAAATCTGTTCCAAGTGAAGTCTTAGTCCCCACAAACGCATAAACAAATTTAATTGAAAATTAAATTGTGAAAATAAAATTTAAGTATAATGAATTTCAGAGTTTGTTCTGTTAGTAATTAAGCTCTCTTTAGTTTTAAAGGGGAATCAAGACTAGTAAAATTTAGGAAATATTTCCAGATTCATAGGAAACCTCAATCCTATGCTGGGCAAGAAATTAAAAACTACATTATGCGATTATGACAAACTGGCTTGGTATATATTTTAGCAGATCTCTTGAGAGACTGCTATGTGTTAGTCCATTTGATAGAATTGTATTTTTCATGTGTGCATTTGTAACAGCTCAGAATTAAGGTTAATAAGCTTGTGTTTTAACCACACTGCTCCCAATGATAGCTTTAGTGCTCAATTTTTAATCCTTTGTTTTTGAGATCATGCTTTTAGTGAATAGCAACTCTTGAATAGTGGAAATACATTTTTAAAAATCAAGAACTTGGAACAGTGACACCCAGATTTGGGGCCATATGTGCCCAAATTTAAAATTTCTGAATTAGAACATGGAATCCTTCTGGGTTTTAAAGCAGTAGTTCTAATAAGGAAACAATCACCTAGAGAGCCTTTTCAGCATATTCTGGCTAGACCATAGTCAGGGCGTGAGGAACACAGACTCCCATTAGTCCCCTAGGGAACTGTGATGTGCATTCCAGTGCTGTCAGGCAGTGTTTTCAAACTTCTTTACCCTGTGTCATGTTGAGGATTTCTATATCATGACCAGACTCTGCATATCTGTATACTGAAACAAAAATTTTAACGAAACAGAGTTTACCGCTAACAAGTAAAATTGTGATTTTCTAAAATGCTGGCTCTCAGAGTCTTGGCTAATGGTCTTGACCAGTATGAAAAACATTGCTCTGAGAGCT
>NW_021855834.1:0-2051 GCF_006229205.1 Suricata suricatta
CTGGCCCACGATGTGGGGAGCCACTGGGCTGCCTGTCCTTCAGGGGGGAGGACTAGCAGTGGAGGGGTGTGTGCCGGGAGGGGGCCTTGTGCCTGCTCAGGGGAGCAGCCCTGGACCTAGCTGTCTGGACCAGCATGCTCCCACTCGGGTCTGAAGGTCCTGCCAGTCTGGGGCCAGTGTCCTGGGCGTGTGTGTGTGTGTGTGTGTGTGTGTGTGTGTGTGAGCTACCAGGCCCCCAAATGAAAAGGACCAGAAATGAGACCCAGTAGAGACAGCGAGTGGGAGAGGCAGCCTCCAGCCAGGTGCTGAAGGCCGCTGACTGTGTGAGTCAGAGAGTGAGTGTGAGTGTGACAGGAAGAGACAGAGAGACAGAGAATGAGAGACAGAGACCAGGCAGGTTAGGCCGATGTGACGGTGTCCTCCCCAGGCCACGAAGGGAGCAGGAACTTCAGGTGGTCTTCATCAAGCTACATGGAGGCCACAGTCACTGTCAAGGGCATGATGATCACAGGCAGTGACACTGGACTCAGTGGGATCCAGGCACATGACGTGCAGAACCCGCTCCATTTCAGGGAGATGAAGGTGAGACCTCAGGGCCCCGGACAGCTGGGGGCCACTTGGTTGGGGGTGGGCAGTGGCTCAGGATGGTGGTCTCTGGCCCGCCCCCTCTCACCCAGCCCTCGGGCCTAATTCAGAAGCAAGTCAGCCCTGAGTCTTGTACTTGGTGTTGGCTGGGCGGGGAGAGGGGTCACTGGGGGTCAGGCCCCCGCCCCGCCCCTGAGGAGCTCACCTCACAGCAGGAAAGGGGATGGACCAGACCAGAAAGGCCAGGGTCAGTCTAGTTAGAGTTTCTGGAAGGGAGATCAGAGAACTCAGAAGACATGAGATCGTCCAAGGAGTCATTGTAGAAAAGTCCTCAGACCCGAAAGGAAGGAGGCTCCCTATCAGGAGTGCCACAGAGTGCTGCTGGTAAGTTCACGGTGAAGGGGAAGTCCGAGACTCCGTGAGACCTGGCTGGGACTTTTCTCCTTCCCTGTACGGGGGCCTGACATCTGGCTGTCGACCCCAGATGGTGCGGGACCGACTCAAGTAGCCAGGGCCGTGGGTGGCAGGAGGGAGTCCCCTGCAGCGGAGGCACCGCCAGCTCCGCCTTGGCCTCCTGACTTCCTGCCCCAGACCTCCACCTGCCTCTGTGACCTGCTTTAGGGGAGAAGTCAGAGCTCCAAACACAGCGTGTCCTCTCAGCCTGCTCTTCCGTGATTTGGGACGTGGATGGACACGGCCGGGTCTTGTCTGGATCCACATAGATATGCTCGCCTGGGGAGACTGAACCTCGTAGAAGTGCACCTGCTTCCGGTCACACAGCTGGCTAGTGACAGCTTCATTCTAGTTATGGGGCCAGAGAATCAAGTGACCACAGGCCAAGTGGTGGCAGGTAGGAACAAGGGCAGTTGAGCTGGGAAGGGAGGGAGCAGGTGACAAGAGGTTCTGCCTTGTGGGGTCAGAGAAGGCCTCGTGGAGGAGGTGACGTGTGAGCAGAGAAGCTGAGTGAAGCAGGAGTTCCAGGGAGGAAACGTCAAAGGCCTTGATCATGCTTGGCCATTCACATGCAGAAAAAGGGCTATTCTGATGATTTCAAAATCTGGGCCCGCAGCAAGGGAGAGTCTGGGGGTGGGGGTGCCCCAGGGGTTTGGAAATTGCACGTTTCTGCGACACACGTGTGCCTGTGTGCGCGGGGAGGGATGCCTGGGTAGGAGATAACCGATAGCAAATTTAGAAAAATATTGGGGGGAAACGTCAAAAGGACAGAATTCTCATTAGCACATGATGCCCTTTCTTTGCTGAGGGTTTAATGTGAGGACCCAGCCGAGAGAATCTGTGCCCCGGAGAGGCCTCAGCAGATAGGCCCCTTGGCCCCCTTGAGGGCGTGTCCATCCTGAAGCCTTCACTCAGGTTGCTTCCCTCCATGGCGAGGCAGCAAATGGCTGGGGCCCTGCTCTGGGTCCGGGACTGCGGGTGACAGCCAGGTGGTTGTCAGTCTGAATCTGTGA
>NW_021855835.1:0-1038 GCF_006229205.1 Suricata suricatta
CCCTAAAAGCTGCCTCCACACATTACTGCCTGGCACCAGCCATATTCCCTTCTAAAGCTGCTGTCTTCACTCAAGAAGAGCAGCAGTGTCTTCTCCCAAATATTCACTTTTCCTAATGTAACTGCTTTGGCTAAGTATTGGCATCTTCTTAGAACACTATGCCGAGAGTTGAAAGAACATAATACTCCCCCTAGGCCCACTGGGACTGCTAAGGAGAGAGTATTGAAAAGCAACTTTCCAAGCTTGTTACTAAAAGCCTTAAGTGACAAATTAAACCCTAATCCATCTTCTAAACATGATTAAATGGAGATGCTAAAAGAAAGAGAAAGATGGAAGCAGTCATCTCTTATGGTAATAATTTCCAGTTTCATCATAACGTTGATGTAAAAGAGAAACAATTAAGCAACTTGTAAAACCAATTAGCATATTGATCATTTTTATTCCTTATGTCTGACCACCCGTTCTCCACTTTCATTCTTTTTGAAATGTATTTCTAAATTTGTTTTACAAGTGACTACTATGTATAACTATATAAGCAGGATCCATTTTTCAGTCATCATATCAAGTTTTATAATGTCCAAGAGGTGCATTGTGGATGCAAGAGATATTAACACAACTAATGAAGTGATCTACAAAGTGCTATAAAAATATGAGACAAAAATGTGTTTGGGTAAAATTATTGGTATTGATAAAGCTTGCTGTTAGCATTGGCCTTATTAATATTTTCTGAGCTTCAATTTTGAATTATTTTTCAAATGATAACTTACCTGGGGATATTAACCTGGTATGCTCTGGTAGGATGTGTGTCCCAGATCTTGAAAATGTGGTAGCTTGGAATTTGCAAAAACTGAGGGATTCAACATAATGGTGTTTGAAACTTTGGAACTTTGAAATATGGAACATATTTCTAGAGTTTAACAGGTAGACTCATGTTATATGAGTATATTTGGCCCTACTTGTTGCTACTACAGCTTTTCAAACTCATTTATGTTTCCTAGACCAATTCTTTGGTTGCTGCTGCAGGAGATGGAGCAACAT
>NW_021855836.1:0-1038 GCF_006229205.1 Suricata suricatta
GCTTTGTCTCCTTACTCGCTGCTAGGAAAATCGGCACTCATGTGTTTACCCGAAAGATTTGTCTGCCCCACACGGTGGGGAGCTCCCCGCAGCGGAACCTTTTGTCCCGTCCACTCCTGCCTGCCCAGCGCCCACAAAAGTGCCTGGCACCCCATGAGTGTTCGATAGCTGCTTGAATAAAAATTCAGGTTTCACCTAAGAGCAGAAAGGTGAGAAGAAATGAGTCAAAAGGAGACCAAACCACGCAAACAGCAGAATGGGAGGAAGTAGGGCCTGAGTCCCCAGGCCAGGCAGGGGCCAGCTCGCAGAGGCTTCCGGTGCGAGGTGGCGGGTTTAGGCCACTCCTCGGAAACCTGGGGTGTGTGGATGGGTTTCAATATGGAGCCAGCGGACGAGATTAGAGCTCAGGGCTTACCAGGGCTTAACCAAATGCCTCTCAGCTGTGGGGCAGGAGGTGGACAAAGGGAGAGGTGGCGAGTCCGAGCCTTGGCACACGGATACAGAGTCCCGTGTGAGTGGCCTTGCGACCTTGAACCCAGCCTCCCCTCAACCCCAGGAGACAGTTTTTCTGTTGCCCCTGGGCTGCCTCCCTGAGAGGGACCAACCATAGATGGCTAGAGAGAAGGAAGCAGGGAACGGAGACTGATGAGTCCACAAATGGGAAAGATGTCGAGGAGCTGAATGGAAGGGGCAACGGGCAGGCGACTAAAAGACGGAAAGAATGAGTGTGGTTGGAAAGGGGCGGGCTGTAGCAGATCTGGGGTTCGTAAAAAGTGGGTCGTCAGTTGGAAGGGACGACTGGTTGAGTGGGCGGTTGGAAGGTGGTGGAGGGAACGGAAGGGGGTGGACCATCTGGATCCCGGCAGATGGGTGGGTGGGTGGTCCGCTGGGTAGTTGGCCGGTTGGTTAAGAGACATCGTGCCGATGCCCAGTCGTGACCTCGCAAAACCCTTTGCAATTTCAGGAGGGCAACAGCCCCCAAGGGAGCAGCCAGGGGGTCAAAATCACCCCGGACCAGCAGAGGAGGAGCAGCTTTTT
>NW_021855837.1:0-1038 GCF_006229205.1 Suricata suricatta
GGCCCGGGCTGGGGGCCCCCTGCTCTCCCCGAATTCCATGTGTCCTAGTTCCGGTCTGCTGGGGGAAGCTGCTGGAAACCCCCGCCACTGCCCAGGGGGCGGGGGCCTCGGGTGTGCACCTGCGGGGCACACTTCAAGGGCGATGTGGTCTTCCGGGCAGGGGCAGCGACTGCCAGGCATGGACTCCTGCCCTCTCCCCGCCCTCCTGGGGCCCTTAGAGTGACTGGGGACCACCGTTCCTCTGGGTCCCCTGCAGGCCCCATGCATTTGGGACCTCTGGACTGGGCGTGGGCACGGGCGTGGGGCCCCGAGGCCAGCCCAGCGCTCTGCTCATGCAGAGCGGGCACTCAGGGGAGCCGGGGCCAGAGAGTCAGTTCACCCGAGGGGGGTGAACGGGTGCGAGCACCCACTTCCCACCCATGAGACGGCGGCTTGAGAAACCCAGTGTGACAACGCCGAGGGGCGGGACTCAGGCGTGGGTCACCGGGCCGGACTCACACCTGCTCCTGGTGTCCCTCTCCAGCGGGAGGGTGTCCATTTCTGTGTGCAGGCGAGACACCTTTCTCTGCCTCTCTGTCTCTGTCTGTCTCTCTGTCTCTTTCATTTCTGTCCGTCTCTGTCTCTTTCTCTGCCTGTCTTTTTCTTTGTTTCTGTTTTTCTCTTTGTCTTTCTGTCTCTTTCTCTCTGTCTCTATCTCTTTCCATCTCTGTCTCTTTGTCTCCATCTCTGTCTCTATCTCTGTCTCTATTTCTGTCTTTGTCATTCTCTCTCTGTCTCTGTCTTTCTCTGTCTCTCTGTCTCTGACTCTTTCTCTGCCTCTGGCTTTCTGTCTCTGTTTTTCTCTCTATCTCCCTTTCTCTATCTTTCTCTCTGTCTCATTCTGTGTCTATATCTCTGGCTTTCTGTCTCTGTCTCTTTCTCTGTCTCTATCTCTGTCTCTCAGTCTCTTTCTATCTTTGTCTTTATCTCTATCTCTCTGTCTCTGTTTCTGTCTTTTTATCTGTCTCTGTCTTTCTGTCTCTAATTTGTTCTGTCTCT
>NW_021855838.1:0-1038 GCF_006229205.1 Suricata suricatta
TGCAGGAATGGGCCTTACGAAACAGTGCTTGAGGGCAGGGGTCACTTCCCGACAGATTATATGCCTTGAAATGAGTGAACTTTTAGAAGAAACAATGCCTAGGATGATTAACTCTCCTACATGCTGGGCGGGTGGGGGACACGGAAGGGGCAGGCTTGTGGGGAGACCTAAGAAACAGGTGGTCAAACGCTCCAGAGCTTTTCTAATGGGAGGAAGGAGTGCAATTCCCACGACATACTGGTGCCAACAAAATGTTTCCAAACTGTTCCAAGAAAATAGTTTTCAATTTAAGGCACGGTCACTTGTGGCCTCCCTGCCCTTTCTTTTTACTCCTTGGAAATGGCTGGGAGCCTTGCAGGAAATAGGAAGGCCTCCAAGGAGAGTGGTCCCGAGGCCAAGAAGCCCCACGTGGCCCCCTGGCCGTTCTCTGGGCGCAGCACCGGGGCCAAAGGGCGGCTCTTACCTCCTCAGGGAGAGGGCGCACTGGTGCTGCAGCTGGATGGCCATGTCCCGCTGCTGCGTCAGCATCTCCGTCAGCATCTCTGTCTGCTTGAGCAGGCGCTGGTTCTCCTCCTCCAGCTGCTCCAGGCGGCTCAGGTTGGAGGTGTGGATGGCAACTTCCTCGCTGTACCTCTCCCGCTGGGCATTGTGGTCCTTCCTGACCACCTCCAGCTTGTCCATGGCCGTGTCAAGCTTATTGAGAATTTCTGATGACCCGTTGTGCTTCAACACCTGGGGGCCAGAGACTCACAGTTACCAAGGGTGTGAGGACAGGAAGGAGGGCAGACTCGCCACTGTCCTCCGTCTGGGGTTATTTCTGCTGACAAAGGAGGGGAGGCCACACCTTCTGGCCTCTGGGAGGCTCTAGATGTGATGCCACAGGCCTCCCCGTCACACTGGCCAGATCCCTCCTTCACAAAGATTTGCTAAGCGTGAGCAAGGAGTTGCTGCTGCAGCCGCGAGACGTCTATCCTGAGAAAGGCCTGCTCACAAGCTGACCCCTGGCTGGCAGCTGGGAGCTCGAACGGCGAGCAGCTC
>NW_021855839.1:0-1038 GCF_006229205.1 Suricata suricatta
TATGTCTTCATGACAATGGTTTTGTATCTTTTAGATGCATACCCGGAAGTGGGATTTGGGGATCATAGGATATTTTTATTTTTAATTTCTTGAGGAACCTTCCTACTACTTTCCATACTAGCTGTACCAAGTCATACTCCCACAGTGTGTCAAGGTTTCCTTTTTTCTACATTCTTGCCTGCGTTTGTTACCTCTTGGCTTTCTGATAATAACCATCCTACCAGGTGTGAGGTGATATCTTATTATGCTTTTGATGTGCATTTTCCTGATGATTAGTGATGTTAAGCATCTTTTCATGTACCTGTTGGCCAGTTATGTATCTCCTTTAGAAAAAAGGTCTATTCAGGTCCTTTCTCCATTTTTTAACTTGGTTATTTGCTTTTTTGTTCTTGAGTTTTACAATTTCTTTGTGTGTTTTGGGTACTAACTTCTCTTTGGATATGGGGTTTGTAAATATTTTCTCCCATTGTATAGGTTGGCTCAGCATTTTGCTGATCACTGAGAAGAAGCTGATGAGTTCAGGGTGGTCCCACTTCTTTAGTTTTACTCTGGTTGCCTTTGTTCTTGGTGTCAAATCCTAAATCATTGCCAAGGCCAAAGTTAGGGAGCTTATTCTCTATGATTTCCTTCTAGGAGCTTTAAGGTTTCAGGTTATACTTTTAATTCTTAAACTACTTTTAGTTGGTTTTTATGTACAGTGTGAGATAGGGGTCCAGTGTGGTTTATTTTGGTTTACTGGTTTGGTTGATTGGTTTATTTGGATATACAGTTTTCCCAGTACAATTTATTGAAGACACGATCCTTTCCTCATTGAATATTCTTAGAAACGTCATCAAATGTTAGTTGACCACTTATGCAAAGATTAATTTCTGGGCTCTTTGTTTGGCTCCATTGATCTAAACGACTGCTTTTTCTTTTTTAACCAATGCTATACTATTTGAATGACTATAGTTTAGTAATGTAGTTTGAAAGCCTCTAGCTTTGTTTTTTTTAAAGATTCCTTGGTGACTCAAAATCTCTTGTGATTCCATATTTTAG
>NW_021855840.1:0-1038 GCF_006229205.1 Suricata suricatta
TTGACCAAGGTTGGAGCCAAAAAAACAAACCAGCAGCATTTAAGACAGGAACTAGAGGAGAATTGACTACAGGAATCCTGTAGTATCACTGACCTTAGAGCGCTTGAAAATTTTATTTACAAGCCTGACTTGCCAAGTGGACTGTGAAGTTGTAGGAAATAATTATAGCTCAACTTTTTTGGTGTATTTGTAGTCCCAACAACTGTCCCAGTGCATTGTACACGAGATACTTAATACATGTGTATTCAAAGGAATGGATGAATAATTAATTAATGAAGGATTCTCTGGCTTGACATTTCTGCTTGGTGCTTCCATCCTTTAGTGTGACATTTCATAGCAATAGTTCTATGTGTCTTTTTATTTTTATTACTTTTATATTGTACAAGGACCATACATTTATTGAAGAAAAATTAGAAAAATGAAAGCTAAAACAATTACCCTGAATTCTATCAGGAATAAGTATTATTAACATTTTATGACTATCTCTTAGACCACTGCTATCAATAGAAGTACAATGTGAGCCACATAAATATATTAACATTTTTAGTAGTCACATGAAAAGAAACTATAAATAAAGATATAAAAATTAATTAAAAATATTTTATTTAACCTGGTAATCTGCAAATATCATCTCAGTGTTAGTTAATAAAAGTATTAATAGGATTGTTTACATTCTTTTCTTTATACTAAGTCTTTGCGACTTGGTGTATATTTTACACTCACAGCACATCTTAGGTTGGATTCACCACAGTTCAAGTGTTTAAGAGCCTTCTTAGCTAGTGGCTATGTATGGATAACGCAGTTCAAAATTCCTTTTGATGTATACATAATGATAAGATCATACATAAAATTGTAATTCTCCCTCCACAAAATGCAGGTCATGAGAAACCTATAGTTTTGTAAGCTTTTTTTTCCTTACTGTCTTATTTTTGAGAGAGAGAGAGAGAGAGAGAGAGAGAGAGAGACTGTGTGAGAGGGGGACACAGAATCTGAAGCAGGCACTAGGCTCTGAGCTGTCAGCACAAAGCCCGATGTGTG
>NW_021855841.1:0-1038 GCF_006229205.1 Suricata suricatta
TTTTGTCTAAGGAGAGCCATCCCTGCTTGTTTTTTGGTTACACTTTGCTTGAAATGTCTTTTTTGATTCCTTCACTGTTTAAGTCTCTTGTTGGCAGTCTATCATTACATCTTGTTTTTTAATCCATTTGTGTTTAAAGTAATTATTGATGGGCAAGGACTCACTATGGCCATTCTGTTACATGTTTCCTGTTTCCAGATCCTTTCCTTCCTTGCTTCTTATCCTGCTGTTTTCTTTTGTGTTTTGATCATTTTCCTAATTGGTGTGCTTTCCCTTCTTTATCAAGATCCTTTGTGTAACTACTATACATTCCTACCTCGAGGTTATCATGAGGCACATACACACTATCCAAATTGTAACATCCCATTTAAATGGTTTTTTAATGCTTTTGTATTTTTTTTTTTTTTGAGAGAGAAAGAGTGTGAGCAGGGGGAGGGACACAGAGAGAGGGAGTCACAGAATCTGGAGCACAGAGCCCAACTTGGGGCTTGAACTCATGAACCAGGAGATCATGACCTGAGTGGAAGCTGGCCGCTCAACGGACTGAACCAGCCAGGCCCCCCATACCACCCCATTTTAAACTGATAACAACTTTAACAGTGTTCTGAAATTTATTTCACTCCTGCCAACATATTTAAATTTACTGATATTGCAATGAACATTTTTATATTGTGCATCCAATTACAGATTGTTGTAGTTAGGTTTAACATATTTTTAACTTTTAAACTGAGTTATACACCAATACTACCATAACAAAATCTCCATTTGACTGTATGTTTACCATTACAAGCGAGTTTAACACTACCTTCATATTTAGCATCCTTTGACTTTGACTCAAAGTACTTCCTTCAGCATTTTATTCTAAGGGTGGTCAAATGGTGAGGAATCCCCTCTGCTTTTTTTTGTTTTTTTTTTCCAGGAGTTATCTGTCCTCCATTCCTGAAGGACACCTTTTCCAGATAGATAATTTTGGTCAACAATTTTTCTTCCAGTATTTTGAATAGGTCATCCTACTGGCTTGTGGCATGAAAAATTCCA
>NW_021855842.1:0-1038 GCF_006229205.1 Suricata suricatta
AATTAAAAATGTTTAAAGAGATATGCAAATGTCCAATAGCACAGAATATTGCACCTTACTTGTTAGTTGAATTATCTTTTATGAGTTAGCAAACTTAGAGTTTATGAATGATCCCAGACAGAGAACCAAAAGGATCAGTGCCTGCCTGCGGAATTTTGACAGCAAAGACCGTGAACTAGGGAATTTAGTGACACACCACACCTCAACGCTGACCTCCAGAGGCCATTCTAAGAATGACAGAGGGTTTCTAAGATTTAACAGTTGACTGAACTTTATTAAAGCTATCAGATTTGTCCATGTGCTTTAGTTAACTTGTCCCAGATCACAAGAAACAAATCAGAAAGCTGGCCTGTCTTAGGAACAACTCTTAAATTTTCATTTCCAAAGTAATCCTTAATATTTTCCAACTGGCTGAAATTTCTGGCCCACTCAAGTGTTAAAATCAACACTTTATTTACTCTTCCTTCCATTATTTAGGAAGAACAATAATTCTCCTTTATGAAGAATGACCAACATTCTCCTTATTTTATTACCAGAAAAATTATTATCCGTAAAAGGGCTCTCAGTTTTCCTGAGTGATCTTTTAATCTTTTCCTACAGGTGTCATTTTCTAATCTTTACTTATTTTTATGAGTCGAACCTAAGACCTTTATTAGATTATTGACACTAAAGATCATAGGTCAATTATGAAAGTGATGAATTTATTTACCATACTTTAGGGGAAATGTCACATTTTTATACCTATAAGCTACCAAAAGACCATCCTGGAAAATTGCAGTTAATTAAATGAATTAGCTACTAATGAGATTTAAACAAACAACCAAGCTACTAATAAGAATTAAATAATATGAGAAATGTTACTTGAAGTGTTACTTTGACATATAAGATGAACAGATTAGCATCAGATGCCATGTAGGATTTTATTTTCCAAGACTTGACAGGTAAAGCTTATGCTGGGCACACATGGCCCATATTTTAGGAATAGAGAACTTACAAATAACCAGGATCAGAAACTCAGAGGCAACATTATGGCAAAAC
>NW_021855843.1:0-1038 GCF_006229205.1 Suricata suricatta
TATGTCTTCATGACAATGGTTTTGTATCTTTTAGATGCATACCCGGAAGTGGGATTTGGGGATCATAGGATATTTTTATTTTTAATTTCTTGAGGAACCTCCCTACTACTTTCCATACTAGCTGTACCAAGTCATACTCCCACAGTGTGTCAAGGTTTCCTTTTTTCTACATTCTTGCCTGCGTTTGTTACCTCTTGGCTTTCTGATAATAACCATCCTACCAGGTGTGAGGTGATATCTTATTATGCTTTTGATGTGCATTTTCCTGATGATTAGTGATGTTAAGCATCTTTTCATGTACCTGTTGGCCAGTTATGTATCTCCTTTAGAAAAAAGGTCTATTCAGGTCCTTTCTCCATTTTTTAACTTGGTTATTTGCTTTTTTGTTCTTGAGTTTTACAATTTCTTTGTGTGTTTTGGGTACTAACTTCTCTTTGGATATGGGGTTTGTAAATATTTTCTCCCATTGTATAGGTTGGCTCAGCATTTTGCTGATCACTGAGAAGAAGCTGATGAGTTCAGGGTGGTCCCACTTCTTTAGTTTTACCCTGGTTGCCTTTGTTCTTGGTGTCAAATCCTAAATCATTGCCAAGGCCAAAGTTAGGGAGCTTATTCTCTATGATTTCCTTCTAGGAGCTTTAAGGTTTCAGGTTATACTTTTAATTCTTAAACTACTTTTAGTTGGTTTTTATGTACAGTGTGAGATAGGGGTCCAGTGTGGTTTATTTTGGTTTACTGGTTTGGTTGATTGGTTTATTTGGATATACAGTTTTCCCAGTACAATTTATTGAAGACACGATCCTTTCCTCATTGAATATTCTTAGAAACGTCATCAAATGTTAGTTGACCACTTATGCAAAGATTAATTTCTGGGCTCTTTGTTCGGCTCCATTGATCTAAACGACTGCTTTTTCTTTTTTAACCAATGCTATACTATTTGAATGACTATAGTTTAGTAATGTAGTTTGAAAGCCTCTAGCTTTGTTTTTTTTAAAGATTCCTTGGTGACTCAAAATCTCTTGTGATTCCATATTTTAG
>NW_021855844.1:0-1038 GCF_006229205.1 Suricata suricatta
AAAAAAATATGTATTTATTTATTTTGAGAGAGAGTGTGTATGCAGGGAAGGGGCAGAGAGAGAGGAAGAAAGAGAATCCCAAGCAGTCTCCATGGTGTCAGCTCAGAGCCACATGTGGGGCTAGATCTCACAGAATCAGATGCTTAACCCACTGAGCTACCCAGGTGCCCCTTTCCCATTTTTATAACGACCACCCTAATAGATGTGATGTTATATCTTATTGTGGTTTTTTGATTTGCCTTTCTCTAATGATTAGTAACATTGAGTATCATTTCACTCACTTGTTAGTCATTTGTATATCTTCTTTGGACAGTGAGTGGGGGAGAAGCAACAGAAGCAATAGGCTCTGCACTGATACCAGAGAGATCAATGCAAGGCTCAAACCTGTGAGCCAGGAAATCATGACCTGAGCCAAAATTGGAAGCTTAACCAACTGAGCCACCCAGCACCCCATCCTTTGCCCATTTTAAAATCAAGTTACTTGATTTTTGTTATTGTTGTTGAATTGTAAGAATTCTTTACATATTCTGGATATTAACTCCTTGTCAGACATGTGGTTGGCAAATATTTTCTTCCATTCCATAGGTTGCCTTTTTTACTCTACTGATTATTTTCTTTGATGCATGGAAGTTTTTAAGTTTGATGTGTCCATTTTTGCCTTTAGTCTGTACTTTAGGTGCCATGTCCAAGAAATTATTGCTAAATCCAATATCATGAGGCTGTTTCTCTGTGTTTTCTTCTTGGAGGTTTAGGCTTTACATTTTGGTTGAAGTCATGACCTGCAACATGACTGTATTTGGAGATGGGGCCATTAGGGTGGTAATTGAAGTTAAATGAGGTCATAAAGGTGGGACCCTCAGCCAGTAGGACTGCTGTCTTTCTGAAAAAGAGGCAAAGACACTGGAGTGCGCAGGCACAGAGTACAGGGCATGGAAGGACACAGAGAAAAAAACTACCGCTTACAAACCAGTGAGAGAGGCCTTCAGAGAAACCACACCTGCCCACCTCTTCATCTTGAACTTCTAGCCACTAGAACTA
>NW_021855845.1:0-2050 GCF_006229205.1 Suricata suricatta
CCCCTGGGTGGCTCAGTCGCTTAAAAATCAATGGATGGAAGTAGAGGGAGTCATGCTAAGTGAAATAAGTCAGGCGGAGAAGGACAGATATCATATGTTGTCACTCATAGGTCTGACAGGAGAAACCTAACAGGGGACCATGGGAAGGGAAAGGAGGGGGAAAGAGTTGGGGAGGGGGAGTGAGGCAAATTACGAGAGACTTTTAAATGCTGAGAACAAACTGAGGGCTGAAGAGGGAGGGGGAGGGGAAGGGGGGATGGTCATGGAGGCGGGGCCACTTGTGGGGAAGAGCACTGGATGTTCTATGGAAACCAACTTGGTAATAAACTATTAATAAATAAATAAATAAATAAATAAATACTAGAAAAATAATAAAACATTAGAGGATTTCAACTTTAAAAAAAAATCAGGCTCTTGAGAGTGGCTCAAGGCATGCTCTCAGTTCCGGAGATCCAGCCTGGCGTCGGGCTCTGACACTGACAGCGTGGAGCCTGCTTGGATTCTCTCTCCCTCCCTCTCTGTCTGCCCCTCCCTGCTCTTATGTGCACGCTCTCTCCCCATCTCACAAAATAAATAAATCGGGCCGTGCTCTCTGGCTGCTACCCCCACCCCCGCCCTTGCCTCCAGCCCACATTAAAGATCCAATACCATGACTGACTCCAAGGACTTCACCACCAATAGAAAAGGAGAAATCTTTGAACTGAAGGCTGAACTCAGCAGTGAAAAGGAAGAAGAGAGGAAGGAGGCCATGAGGAAGGCGGTTGCTGCCATGGCTGTGGGGAAGGATGTTAGCTCTCTCCTTCCAGATGGAGGGAACTGTGTGCAAGCTGACAATCTGGAATTAAAGAGGCTCGTGGACCTCTATCTGATGAACTACGCCAAGCGTCAGCCAGACGTGGCCATCATGGCCGTCTACAGCTTCGTGAAGGACTGTGAAGACCCTAGTCCTCTCACTCGGGCCTTGGCAGTCAGGACCGCGGGTGCATCCGGGTGGACAAGATTACAGGCATCTCTGGGAGCCGCTCCGCAGGTGCTTGGAGGACGGAGATCCCTGTGCTGGGAAAGCAGCAGCAGGTGGTGCGGCAGAGCTCCGTGACGTCAGTGCCCGGAAGGTGGGGGGTCAGGGACTTCTGGGGTCTCTGCGGGATCTCAGGGCAGATTCGAGTCCAACCGTGGTGGCTGATGCTGTCGCAGCGGCGTCTGGAACCAGTGAGTCTCACCCGAACAGCACCCTGCTCGGTCTGAACCCGCAGGACATTATAAGCCGCTGACAGCCCTGAACGGGCGCACGGAATGGGGCCAGACTTGCATCTGGGCCTGCCTTTCCACTTAAGGCCCTGAGGGCGACCGGGAAGCTCCGAGCACGTGGGCCTGTCACTCCCCGGCTGCCTCAGGCCGTCTCGGCAGTGGTGCCAAAGCAGTAAAGTTTGAATGAAGTTTCTAGAGCTGTCACCCAAGGACTCCGACTACTGCAATATGCTGCTGAAGAAGCTGGCCCCTCCCCTTGTCACTCTGCTGATGGGGAGCCCGAGGGGCAGTACGTGGCCCTGAGGAAGATCAATCTAATTGTCCAGAAAAGGCCTGAAATCTTGAAGCAGGAAATCAAAGTCTTCCTTGTGAAGTATAATGATCCCATCTATGTTAAACTAGAGAAATTGGACGTCATGATTCCTTTGGCCAACATCCATCCCAAGCCAACACTGCTCAGGTCCTGGCAGAATTAAAGGACCATGCCACACAGGTGGATGTTGGCTTTGTTTGCAAAGTAGGATGGGCATGCTCCCGGCGGGAGTGGGGGAACCAGGCGGGAAGCAGGTGCTCCCAGGGTTCCAGGCGGGAAGATCTCTACGGGCCATCGGGCGGAGTGCCATCAAAGTGGAGCAATGTGCAGAGCGCATTGCTTGATCTCATGCAGACCAAAGTAAGTTATGGGGTCCACGAGGTAATTGTTGTCGTCAGGGGCATCTTTCGGAAACACCCCAACAAGTATGAAAGCATCATTGCCACTCTGTGTGAGAACTCGGTCTCGTTGGATGAACCGGATGCTCCA
>NW_021855846.1:0-1038 GCF_006229205.1 Suricata suricatta
GCACATGGAAGAGGGAAAGAGAGAGAAGGAGACACGGAATCTGAAGCAGACTCCAGGCGCTGAGCTCCAAGCTGTCAGCACAGAGCCTGACGTGAGGCTTGAACTCACAGACCATGAGATCATGAGATCATGACCTGAGCCAAGGTTGGACGCTTAACTGACTGAGCCACCCAGGCGCCTCTCAAATAACATCTTACCTAGAAATTTTCTCTGCTCAATGTACCTATTTCAGGTTTTTCTTTTGAAAAGTGAATCCTGTTTACTAGGACCGACAGGATTAGAAAATTGTGAAGGCAAAGCAGTATACTGAATGCTTTGTTTTTAAAACATGTTTACAAATTTTATTAGACTAATTTAAAAATAATACATAACAAACACATAGAACATTAGTGTAATGACACACTAAGTTTTATTTTAAATCTTAGTATAGTTACCATGTTATGTTCGTTTCAGGTGTGCAGTGTAGTGATTCAGCGATTCCATGCATCACCTAGTGCTCATCACAAGTGTGCTCCTTAATCCACATCACCTATTTATTTAACCCATCCTCCAACATAACTCCCCTCTGGGGAGTTTCTTGATTTGCTTATTTCTGTCTTTTTATTCTTTTCCTTTGCTTATTTTATTTATTCATTTTTGGCTTTTTTTTGGTTTGTTTCTTAACCTCTACATGTGAGCAAAACCATATGATATTTTTTTCTCTGACTTATTTCACTTAGCATTATACTCTGTAGCTCCATCCATGTCATCATAAGTGGCAATATTTCATTCTTTTTATGGCCAAATAATATTCTGTTGTATATATACCACTTTTTCTTTATCCATTCATATACTTGAGCTGCTTCCATAATTTGGCTGTTGTAAATAGTGGTACCAAATTATAGGGGTGCATGTATCCCTTTGAGTTAGTGTTTGTATATTCTTTGGGTAAATACTCAGTTGTGTGATTATAGGGCCGTAGGCTAGTTCTATTTTACTTTTTGAGGAGGTCCATACTCTATACTCTTTAACTCCATACTCTTCTCCACAGTGGCTGCC
>NW_021855847.1:0-1038 GCF_006229205.1 Suricata suricatta
CCTGAGCCGGCGGCGCAGGCGCAGCTCAGGTGCGGGATGCCGCCAGCGGGGGCGGCTGTGCGTGCGTGGGGGCGGGGTGGGCGGGACACTCTGACAATCCGCTGAGACGTGAGGAGCCAGTCACCAGCCACAGACGCCCAGCTACGTGGAGAAGGTCCCAGAGACGCGGTCTTCTCCCACTTTGTTAGAAAAGAACATAACAAGGACCTTGGTGAGACAGACGTGCAGAGACTCCCTGAACCCAATGAAGAGTTCAAAGAAAGCCCCGGACCTGTCGCGTGTTACACACAGTCGCCACCACAAAGGAAAGAAGTCTGGGGTGAGTGCGGAACCTCATGTTGAGGTCAAAGAGGAAAACAGAGTGAGAGCAAACATGTCGGGAAACCTCGACGGCTGTAAAAGTGGACGAGAGACTAGCGGACATCCAGGGAGCGGAGCTGTGGTCTTCATCCCTCGGCGGAGACGCAACAGCCCACGCCCTCTGCACCTTCACAGGAGCCATCGGAGCCTGAGTCAAACACTTCCCGTGGCCTGCGGGGGAGCAGGCCCAAGGACACCAGTGACTCGGCGCAAGGCTGTGCGCCCCGAGCTCAGGGCGTGCCCGAGCGCCGCTGTCACCGGACTCGCAGGTGGAGAGGGCGCTTGGAGCCAGGACGGCGTCATCTGGTACAAGAAACGGGAAATGCCCCCGGGGCCAACTTGGGGGGGGGGCAAACCAGGGCGCAGAACGAGAGCGCTACCCGTAGTGACACAGGACAGTTCTGACACCTGCGTGATGGAAATGAGGGACCCTGGGATACACAGGCAGTGAGCCCGCTTACACCCAGGTCGGCAGGACACGTTCGTGAGCGCGCATGGCCGCAGGCAGCATAGACCGGGGACTTGAACCAGATCTGGTAACATACACCCTCACAGCACATGTGTCTCCCAGCCGGCAGGCGGGCCGTCCCCAGAAGCTGACAGAGGCGGGGGGACAGACTGCTCCCTGCAGCCCCCAAAAGGAACACAGGACAGACACCGTGGTTTCAGCCCACGGGA
>NW_021855848.1:0-1038 GCF_006229205.1 Suricata suricatta
AAAAAAAGGAATGCTTTCCCTCCCACCTAATGTGTGATTAACAGGGCACTGAGTTCATGGTTTCTCCTGAAATATAGCTGGTGTCCTTTTTTAAATTTTTAAATGTTTATTTATTTTTGAGAGAGACAGAGAGAGACAGAGAGACAGAGAGAGACAGAGAGAGAGAAAGGGAGGGACAGAGAGAGAGGGAGACACAGAATCTGAAATAGGCTCCAAGCTCTCTGAGCTGTCAGCACAGAGCCCAACACGGGGCTCCAACTCAGGAACCTTAAGATCATTGTCTGAATGGAAGTCGGACACTTAACCGACTGGGCCCCTAGCTGGTCTCTTTACATTCCTTTATATCTCATCCTAGAGAGAGGAAAAGATTAGGAAAGGAGTACTATTACCATAGCCATTTTAGAGATGAGGACCCTGAAACTGAAGTTTATTAACTGGTCCAAGAGTAGGGGCCTTTTTTCTGTGCTCCCTAGCACCTTGTCCTTGTTCTAGCTACACTCTGCTGTAAGCTTGTGGTTATTTGTCTCTCTCATCCACCAGTCAGAAAAACAAGGGCCTAGGCACTGAATTTTGTTTCCTGCTCTATTCTAGCATGGAGGAAAAGTGCTGGGCACACAGGAGGCATAAAATAGGGTAAAGCTGGAGAGAAAATAGGATCTGAAGTGGTGTAGAATGAGCTTACATCTAAGGTGATTCACCTGTTAACAGTTTGTATGGATAAGGACAGGAACGTATTTCTGAGGACAGAGAAATGGATATTGTCTGAAGAATCTGTTAAAAGGGAATATGGCATTTAGCATCCTGTAGACATGTGGCTTACTACATTTTTACCCCATCACTCGGCTGCTCTTACTCTCACTTTAAGTGTTAAAAAAAATGACACCTGAGAGAGTGCACATGGAAGTGTCTTAACTCTAGAGCTGAATACAATTATGAGCATTGGTTCTGTTTGTTGATGTCCTGATCTAATAAAGGCAATAAATCACAGCAAGTTCTTGTTGTGTGCTTGCTGCATGTCAGTCACTGTGCCAGATTATG
>NW_021855849.1:0-1038 GCF_006229205.1 Suricata suricatta
GCTACCTTTCATATTTTTCCTCCCTGAAATGTTTATTGAATACCTACACTGGGCCAAAAACCGTTTTGAGTATTGGGAATACAGCAGTCAACAGCCAAGGACAGGGGCGCCTGGGTGGCTCAGTCGGTTAAGCATCTGACTTCGGCTCAGGTCATGATCTCACGGTTCATGAGTTGGAGCCCCGCGTTGGGCTCTGGGCTGACAGCTTGGAGCCCGGAGCCTGCTTCAGATTCTGTGTCTCCATGTTTGTCTGCACATCTCTGCTCTCACTCTGGCTCTCTTTCTCTCTCAATAATAAACATTAAAAAATATTTTTAAAAGAGCAGCCAAGGATGACCACCTTCAAAGACTTATTATTATGTTCATGTGTGTGCATGTGTGTGATACACAGTGTATAGTAAATGGGAGAAGCAAGAAAAGGGCATGGGGGACACTCTGTGAGTGGGAGAATTCTAGAGAGGGGCAGGGAGGGCCTCACGGAGGAGGTGACGTAAGATCTGAAGTCCATGGAGTGATCGTGCGTATATCCATCTTGTCCAGGCCAAATGTCCAGGCAGCAGGATGCCTCAGGTGTAGGGGCTTGGTGGCCCCAGGTGTGGTTTGCTGGTCAGTCTGTCCTTCTGGCTGGCTTTTGTCTCAGGCTTTTTGCCTCACCACTGCAGAAGGGCAGCGGCTGCTCCTGCCACCACCTCCTCTCCCGGCTGTGTCCTGAGCAGAGTGGAAGTGGGGCGGGCAGACAGAATGCCCTTCTCTTCCTGTGCCTATGCCTCTCCCTTCTCTGGGGGGAGGATTGCTCTCAGCAACCATCAGCAGATGTCCGTCGTCATGTCCAGACCACCCATGTCCCTGAAAGAGAGGAACAAGCTTCCCCTGGACTGACTTCATCTCTGAGCACTGCTCTGTTGCTTTCTGAGTGGGGTTGGGGTTCAAGGGCAAGGCAGGGACGGGGATGGCCCTGCCTGCTCCTGGTGGGTTGTACAAGTCTCAGTTTACTGATGGGGAAACTGAAAACCACAGAAGCATTGGGCCTCCCCCGAC
>NW_021855850.1:0-1038 GCF_006229205.1 Suricata suricatta
TAGTTCTAGTGGCTAGAAGTTCAAGATGAAGAGGTGGGCAGGTGTGGTTTCTCTGAAGGCCTCTCTCACTGGTTTGTAAGCGGTAGTTTTTTTCTCTGTGTCCTTCCATGCCCTGTACTCTGTGCCTGCGCACTCCAGTGTCTCTGCCTCTTTTTCAGAAAGACAGCAGTCCTACTGGCTGAGGGTCCCACCTTTATGACCTCATTTAACTTCAATTACCACCCTAATGGCCCCATCTCCAAATACAGTCATGTTGCAGGTCATGACTTCAACCAAAATGTAAAGCCTAAACCTCCAAGAAGAAAACACAGAGAAACAGCCTCATGATATTGGATTTAGCAATAATTTCTTGGACATGGCACCTAAATTACAGACTAAAGGCAAAAATGGACACATCAAACTTAAAAACTTCCATGCATCAAAGAAAATAATCAGTAGAGTAAAAAAGGCAACCTATGGAATGGAAGAAAATATTTGCCAACCACATGTCTGACAAGGAGTTAATATCCAGAATATGTAAAGAATTCTTACAATTCAACAACAATAACAAAAATCAAGTAACTTGATTTTAAAATGGGCAAAGGATGGGGTGCTGGGTGGCTCAGTTGGTTAAGCTTCCAATTTTGGCTCAGGTCATGATTTCCTGGCTCACAGGTTTGAGCCCTGCATTGATCTCTCTGGTATCAGTGCAGAGCCTATTGCTTCTGTTGCTTCTCCCCCACTCACTGTCCAAAGAGGATATACAAATGACTAACAAGTGAGTGAAATGATACTCAATGTTACTAATCATTAGAGAAAGGCAAATCCAAAAACCACAATAAGATATAACATCACATCTATTAGGGTGGTCGTTATAAAAATGGGAAAGGGGCACCTGGGTAGCTCAGCGGGTTAAGCATCTGATTCTGTGAGATCTAGCCCCACATGTGGCTCTGAGCTGACACCATGGAGACTGCTTGGGATTCTCTTTCTTCCTCTCTCTCTGCCCCTTCCCTGCATACACACTCTCTCTCAAAATAAATAAATACATATTTTTTT
>NW_021855851.1:0-1038 GCF_006229205.1 Suricata suricatta
CAGGAAAATTGAACTAATTAATAAATGTACCAGAAGTAGCACTTATTTTCCAGCGTATTACAATTGATGTGTTAACAATAAAATAGGCAGGTTGGGGGACTGACGCAGCAATGCTATATTAATAGGGTAGGTGGTTAGGCAACATCAGTTTCCTACTGCCATTGTGACCAGTTGCCACTAACTTAAAACAACAGATTTACTCCTGTACAGTTCCGAGGCCAGAGGTCCAAAATCAGTTTACTGGGCTAGAGTGGAGGTGTTTGCGAGGCTGCTTTATTCTGGAAGCTCTTAAAAGAGACCTTAGTCCCTTGTGTTGTTTAGCTTCTAGCTTGTGTTTTCTGGCAATGGCGCCTTCCTTCATCTTCAAAGTGCCTCACTTCAATCCCTGCTTCTATTGTCACATGGTCTTTTCTGACCTTGACTCCTCCTGTGTCCCTCCTGCAAGGACTGTTGTAATTAAATCAAACCCACCCTGATAATCCAGAATAGTCTGCCCATCTCACGACCCTTAATCTAGTCACACCTTCAAAGTCCCTTTTGTCATATAAGATAACATTCACAATTTCCAGGGATTAGGATATGGATGGCCGGAAGTCATATCCTGCCTACCACCACGTCAGCCTTTATAGACACCACATAAAGTTATTCACAAGTGATACAATTTGACGCACATTTTAGTTGCCAAATCTATTTAAAGGCACAATATTACAACTGATGGCTTTCAAGTTCACTTGTGCTATTGATAATTGGCACGAATGTCTTACCAGGAGATAATTCTGTGATGTCCGATGCCATGAACCAGAGAGACCACCAAGGGGCAATGTACAGCAAAGAGGGAAATTTCCTAAACCTTATTGACAGAGGGCATCTGGGCCAAGAAAATTAGGCTTTTTGCATGAACTGCTCTAAATGTCCTACACAATTATATGCATGTAATCATCGGTGTGTCATAATTTTGGATTATTATAGCTGAATATCTGAACGTTGAGAACTGCTGGTAATTGGAAAATTACCAATCCAAATTTCTTAAAGCACTAT
>NW_021855852.1:0-1038 GCF_006229205.1 Suricata suricatta
ATTTTATGCTTTCTTATATTTCATTTTTCCAACAAACATTCCACCTTTTTATTCCTAAGACTTGGTAGTTGACTCAGTGTTCATTAATTTGACAAACCTTTCTTAAGCACTTTTCTTAAACATTACTATGAACAATATTCAAACTGGGCATGAGGGAAACAAAGTAGTAAAACATGGATCTTATTTTTAAGAGACTGATAAACTACTAAGGTGAGCCAGCTATATGAATAAGTTAGTGGAATAATATACTTAAAATATAAGATAAAATTATATGCATAAGAGAAGAAAATGCAAAGAGGGTATTATTCTTAGTGTACCTCTGCTAAAAAATAGGTGATTCGTGCATTCTCCTGAATAAGGTTTACTACAGGTTTACTGTAACAAAGAGCTCCTCTAACTCAATAGCCTTCATGAACAAAAATTATTTTCTCTCATATTATAATTCTTTGCAGGGTGTCTACAGATCTTTAACACAACATGAATATGAAGTAGAAGCCCCTATTGGGGCATGCTGCCTCCATGTTGGGTAGGAAAGGCATGGTATAATCACGTAATGGATTTAAATTTTCTTTTAGGAACTAACACATATCCCTGCCACTCATATTTCATTGGTCAAAGCAAGTCAACTACCTATGTTGATAGATAAAAGCCTAATCTTACATAAAAGAAATCAGTAGAAGGAGACCAGTCAGAATGGGACAGTAAATGTTTTGAACAAGAAACACATAGATACACCCCTGGCTCCAACCAAGAAGAAATAAAGCAGTTAAAAATGTATAGTAAAAGTGCTTTATTTTTGTTAAAAAGCTTTATTTTTATTTAAGTAAAGGACTATTTTTTAAGGCATAGGCATTTATCCACATATATAGTAAAAGCACCATTGGCTAGAAATGTGTATTAAATAATCAGTTTCTATGTGAGGAAAGTTGAAAAATTTTGTTGAAAAATAATTTCCTATTTCCACCTTCAATCCATCCCAGAAATAAATACTTAGAAATTGAAACTGGCCACAAGGAGAGCCAGTTTATCAGGATCACA
>NW_021855853.1:0-1038 GCF_006229205.1 Suricata suricatta
TTTTGTCTATGTAATAGATGATTTTAATATCATTAATAGAATGTTAGTGCTCTATTTCTAGTTTCAAATTTTCTGGGATTTCAGACCAAATTTCAAAATACCTTCTAAAAATTATCTTATCAGCACTATGATCAAAATCCGTTTATCATCCAGACTCTAGAATTTTCTACCTACTGTTGAATTCCTTGTTCTGTTAAAATCACCATGATGCTCAATAAAAGCTGAATGGGAGAATAATAAAATACATTTCCTAACAATCCAGGCTACAGTTTTCAGGATATCCTTCCTTTCCCTCATCCCATTAACCACCAAATTCTGTAGATTTTACCTACACAATGCCTCATTCCCAATGACAAACCTAGTTCAAACAAAACGTAGTTATTACCTATTCTCTAGCATTCACCTTCTAATAGCTCTCCAGACCGTGCACCTGCTTCCAAGTTCACATGCCATGACTTAAAACTCTGATCATGTCATTTCCCAGCTCAAAAACTGTAATAGGCGACCTACTATATAATGAATTAGAATCATATTCTTTATTCTTACAGGTAAAATCTTCCAATAAAAGAGCTGTAATGCTTCCAACCGAGTATTACAACTCTATTATAAGTATTATAGACCCAGCACTTATGACCAATTGTCGTTGTAGACTAGTCCTTCAGATATCATCCCTCAAACATGCACAGCTTTCTGTTCCCGTGCTTTATTTATGCTGTTGTCTCCAGTGAAGAATCCTCCATGAAGCCATGTTTAACATTCTTATCCAGAAGGAATTGTGCGTGTGTGTGCGTGTGCGTGTGTGTATGTGTGTTCTTTTGATCTCCTTCAGTATTCCTAAGTTTCAAGGATTTATAGTTACTTGTGGATTCGGCCTTCTCCCAAAACACTCAGTATAAACCCTGTATCTTAACTATACCTGCATCTCTGCAGATTAGCACATTGCCCCTCTGCACAAACATCCTCCATAAATACTTGCTTCTTTCAGTTGTACGTGTAAACTTTCCCCAAAAGTACAAAATCTGAAACTTCCCGATTTTA
>NW_021855854.1:0-1038 GCF_006229205.1 Suricata suricatta
AGGCTCAAGGGTCAGCAGCAGACAGAGAATACAGTTCAAACACACTATTTCCGGTAAGATGCCTTTGTCAGCAGCCTAGGTTTGCCTTTGGGCCCTCTCTCTGAAAGTCCTGGTGGGGCGGGGGGTGGTTCTCGAAGGACTAGAGAGAGGGATAAGGCCTGCAGACTGTTGTAGCTGCCTCCCAAGGGCCCAGGGTCACAAGGAGCCACCTAAGTAAGAGAGCACCCAGCCTTCCACCTCTTCTCCCTAATGCCCTTCGCCAGCCTGCCGGCCCAGAAACAGTGTGTCAGGGCAGCTACACAATACACAGTCCTGCTCTGGGGGTAAATGGAAGGTGAAACTTCCAATCCAAGGTGAACAAAAGAAACAAATATAAAAAACTGCGCTTGGGGTGCCTGGGTGGCTCAGTCGGTTGAGTGTCTGACTTCGCCTCACGTCATGATCTTGTGGCTCCGGAGTTCAAGCTCTGCATCGGGCTCACTGCTGTTAGCGCAGAGCCTGCTTCAGAATCCTCTGTCCCCCCTCTCTCTTTGCCCTTCCCCACTTTCTCTCTCAAAAATAAATAAATCTTAAAAAAAAAAAACCAACTGCCCTCAAATGCAGGTGCAATTATAAACACACCAAAAGGAGGGTCCCTGGAGGATGCACAAACTCTAAAGACAGTAAGCATGCAATCAACAGCTGGCACCACCAGGGGAGTCTGGGAAAGTCTTACCAAGCAGAGGCTTTCACAGGAGAACCAGAGACCAACCTTCTCCAGCACCCACCATCTCCTCACCTGCTGCTGCTTGTTTCCTCATTCACTACCATTTCCTTCCGTAATTCTCTAGAGGATCTGCGTTCGTACACAGAAACTGGAGTGCGAGCGTTCTATCTGGCCCAAATGCTCTTGAAGTCACTTATATTACCAATACGGAACAGTATATAATGTTACATGGATTCAATCCCTAACATAGTAAGGCATCTGGCTAACGTACTCCATATAATAAAGTACTATTATAACGGGTAAAAAAGATGTGTATCTTTAAACAAGTGGAT
>NW_021855855.1:0-1037 GCF_006229205.1 Suricata suricatta
CTGTTCTTTTTCTTTACCTGTAGAGTCTGGGTCTTGCGGTCACTGTGTAGTTATCTCTCTTCACCCAATAGGAAAATTTTGCTGCTGAATTGCTTTTCATTCATTCATTCATTCATTCATTCATTCATTCATTCATTCAGTGTTGCTTGAGCACCCCCTATGGGCCAGGCAGTGTTCTAGGCCCTGGGGATATAGGGACAAACAAGACTGTGAAGATTCCTGTTCTCAGGGCTCTCACATTGTGAGGAGGGGGACAAATATTTACAAAGAGAAGGTATCAGATGTGATAAAGTCCTTGAAGGAAGCTGGCCAAGAACGGTGGACAGGGCTGTCCTGGGGTGACTGACGGAGATGGCCTTTATGACAAGGTGACAGTGCTGATTTAACCCTTTAAGTTCACAAAATACATTTCAGGTTTACCACTTCGTCTCGGAGTCTGAATCTGGGGGTTGGTGGTCTGACACCGCTGGTGTAGGATGGTGCGGCGCCCATCTCGAAGGGAACCGTGAATGGAGAGCAGGGGCTGGCAAGCTTCCGTAAAGGGCCAGAGAGGATGAGTTTTGGCGTTGCAGGCCACGTGCCGCGCTACCACCGTGTTTGTGTCACAGACGCTGTCGTGGCAGTAGGTGAATGATTGCAGGTGGCTGGGATCTGATAGGACCTTACTGACCAAAGCGGGGGGCCCGCTGCAGCCACGGTGGTTGGCTGACCTCGGATCTGGACTGTGCTTTGCCTTAGTTTACTGCCCTCCCTCCCCCACTTCCCGCCGTGGGGGAGGGGGCAGCAGCTTCAAGGCGGAAAGCCCCTTTCCCATTAGAGAGTCCCTAGCCTTAATTGATCTTCGTTAGAAAAATATACAAATTAAGCTAGACTGAGAGAAACCTAACTACAGAGAACAAACTGAGGGCTGCCGGAGGGGAGCGAGGGATGGGCTACACGGGTGACGGGCATTCAGGAGGGCACTTGTTGGGATGAGCACGGTGTGTTACACCTAAGTGATGGGTCACTGGGTTCCACTCCTGAAGTCAAGACTTGAA
>NW_021855856.1:0-2049 GCF_006229205.1 Suricata suricatta
GTTTTTACTTCACCTTGGTGCGGAGAAAATTGAACTTGAAGGAGGTTTTTTCTCTAATAAAAAGACTAGATTGCAAATATAATTAGACCTAAAACAAAACTGTAATTAAAACACGGGGGCACTTGGGTGGTTCAGTCAGTCAAGCACCCAACTTCAGCTCAGGTCATGATCTCACGGTTCATAGGTTTGGGCCCCGCGTCGGGCTCTGTGCTGACAGCTCGGAGTCTGAAGTCTGCTTCGGATTCTGTGTCTCACTCTCTCTCTGCCCCTCCTTGCTCATGCTCTGTCTCTCTCTCAAAAATAAGTAAGTATCGAAAAACATTAAAAAACACATTTTGTTGACGATTTGAAACCCGGGATTCTATAGATAGCTTCTCTTTAAATGCATTGGATTTCTACAGATTGCCTCCACCAAACAGGCGGGTCTCTGACAACATAAGACATCATGGCCTATGTATCCTTTAAGGTCATTATGTTTAATTTCTAAGTATGAATGTCTCTCATTGGCCACATTACCGCTAAGGTCAATGGCAACATTGACAACAAGAAAGCATCGGTTTTGTGTCAGTGTCATGCTCAGCAAGCCATGACGCAAACGTCAGTCTCTAGACGTTACTCACCACCCCCAGAAAAAGAAACAGCACTGTGATGTGTTTGTGCAAGTGTGTCGTGTGTGTTTTGTGGCACTTACTGCCGTTTGAGTTCGTCTATGAAAATTAGGAAATGAAGAGAAACACACCTGGGGAGTGACCGGTAGAGCAAAGTAGGTGAAATCCTTGGAATCCGCCACACTGCCATTTCTGGATTTTTCTCCACAGCAGGGACGAGGAACTGGGAAGATACATCCCTGGTTTGGTTCCTCATGGAAGGTTACCAGAGGCCTCGCAGCAGGCAAGTGCCCCACCAGAGAGGGACCGACCCAACGCACCGCTTTCACTGCCCCCCAGCCTCAGTCCCCGACCCCGACACACAGGGCTCCCCATCTTTAAAATCAACCCTCCCTCTGCTTTGAGGGAGGAGTCAAAATTGTATGATTATGGCTTCTTTATCATTTCTGTCTTATTTCCACATGGCCCAAAGCTATTTTAATCCAGATGTATTTCCTTAAAAGATTCAGTCATTTTGTGTAGTTCTATTGATTCATATAATTTCTCCCAACAAATACTAATACATAACATATTTCCCAATATGCATTAATGCATACAGAAGCTTTTAAATTAAAACTGATAAGATTTCCCACATATACACATAACCTGATGATGTCTATTTTAAGACAACAATTGTCTTTCTAATTGGAATTTTCCTTCAAAATCTATCCTTTATTCTAGGAAAATTCTATTCATGTCAACTCTGACCAAAGATATTTTTCTCTTCCTTAATGATTGTATGTTAGTATCAAAATGTAGATACAATTTTCACATTTTGTCCTACCTGAAAATCTCTATGCTCCCTTCTAGATATTCATACAAGTAACACTCAATGTCTGCTTTCATTTAGATATTATTCCTGCTTAAAGTAAACCTAACGGATGACTTCTGTGAGGCATAAAGTCTAACTCATAATGACTGACTCGTTTATTCTAACCAGCTCGAAAGCTTCTATCCTGAGTCACAATTCCTATACATACCGTACGCGCCCTCGGCTGACATCCATTAAATCCACTGATAGGAGCTGTGAGGGAGTCATCTCTTTCTTCAGTCTGTACAAACACAGAAAGCATCCTTTACATTTTCAAAAACCATTTGCCCTGATGAAACAAGTCTCACATTGGCAGCATGAGAATCAGGCAGATATTTGGAAAATGTAATAATGATTAGAAAATGATATGACCAAGAAGGGCACAGAGGAAATCATTTTACATTTAACCTTTATCACAATCATTTAAATTTTTTTTAGATTTTCTTCTGATGGCTGAATTATTGAATGACACCAAGTACAACAGAACTTTGAAAATAAACATCACTATGATGGCCATTGAGGACATGATTACAGTTTTATTTGTCAACGTGTACTTCTTCATTGTATGTCAGTAACTCAGAATGAGGCTGT
>NW_021855857.1:0-1037 GCF_006229205.1 Suricata suricatta
TCCATTTTCAGCAAAATTATATTTTAATTGGACTACCTCTGAACAAATCCCTGGGGCCCGGGGATGGCCGGAGTATCATGTGCCTTCCCAGACTAAATGGCAAGATGGAAGATGTTCCAGAAATGGAAACCAAAAGAAGGGGTCCTCACCAAGTAAAAACCACAGATCTCCACAGCACTGAACTATGTACACTTCCTGGGTCACCTGCAAAGAACTTTATGCTGAGTTGTAATTAACTCTTTACTTAAAAGGTTTGTATAAGCAGGGCTATGTCTTAACCCTTACATACCAAGGGCTATCTAGAAGATCTTACACATAAAAGGTTCTCAGTAATGAATAAATATTTCCTTGTCCTTCCTTCCCTCTTCATCTTCCTGGTTTCAGAGATAGTGTTTCCAATGTGCCCTGTAGATATTACACTGTGCCTTGCATAAAGGGAGCTCAACAAATATTGTGAAGTGAATTTTAAGGGCAATGATAAGGTAATAAGTATTAGCTATTGTTGCCCACAGCCCCAAAGTTCAGAAGGATGTAGCACTTATAGCAAATCTACTAAAGCTTACTAAATTTCCTTTTGCGTTTTCTCCATCTTTCTGGAAATATCTGTTACTCTCCTTTTATTTAAAATTTATGCTTTTCCCATGTTGTGGTATACTAGTTACTGTGTGTTTCTGTGACTTTTCTTTCTGTGGGCTTTCCTTCCTCCCTTTCTTCTTTTCCTCTCTCTTCCCATCCTTCCTTCCTCCACAAAAATAATATATTGGTGTAGCTTCTGTGTCTCCAGTGTACTTCTTTTATTTCTCACCTTTTCTCCCCCTTCCTCATAATACAGACTCATAATACAGAAGTGGAATTTTTAGGGGCTCTTGAGTGGCTCAGTCAGTAGAGCTTCCGGCTTCGGCTCAGGTCATGATATCACAGTTTGTGGGTTCGAGCCCCATGTCAGGTTCTGTGCTGACAGCTAGCTCAGAGCCTGGAGCCTGTCTTCAGATTCTGTGTCTCCCTCTCTCTCTGACCCTCCCCTGCTCATGCTGTCT
>NW_021855858.1:0-1037 GCF_006229205.1 Suricata suricatta
GGGGCTCCAACCCACAAAACGTGAGATCATGACCTGAGCTGAAGCCGGACACTCAACCGACTGAGCCACCCAGGCGCCCCACATTGACCCTTATTTTGTTGCTCTGTGATTTTGTTTTAACATTCAATTCCGTACAGCAATAGTGTGTCAGAGCAGCAGGGTAAAGCAATACCATCATCGCTTAAAAGCTCTGTGACGTAGGGAAATTACATAACAACTCTGTGCTTCAAGTCCTGTTAAATGTGGCTGCTAATAGAATGAGGTGCAGGGGGTCGTTGTGCATATTTTCCAAGCTATTTCAGGGTACATTACCTATCATCCAGGCTGGGCTTTGCCTTGAGAAAATGTTTAATTGTTGTTGCTATTTTTAAGTTTTTAAAGTTTCTATCCAGCTGGTCTTGTTCCTTATCTAGATTTAACCACTATGTTCAACCTCTACGTTGTCAGTATTTCCCACTGACCGAACACATGTTTAGTGTTGCTAATCCTAATTCAGAATGGCAGAAGAGCAATACTGTAGTGAAAGTATCTAGCTAGGAAACACTGAGAAGTTCCAGAATTGAACATGATTAAGTTTGGGGACACTCAGATGAGTAAATACCGGTGCATGAAGAGGTAATAGAAGCTCAAGAAGAAACTCTTCTAATTATTTTGATAATTGGATTTTTGACATTGTTCAACTATAAAAGAATTTAAACACGTAAAATAATATATATAATATGTATATATAATCTAAAGACCAATAAATATACTCATGATACTGTTTAAAAAGATAAAGCACATGTTGATGCTTAAGACTCCAGTGTGCCTCTCACTGAATTTTGTGTTTATCATTCTGTTGCTTTTCTTTATAAATTTACAGTGTATTAATAATCCCTAAACAACGTAATTGTTTGTACTTTTACTTGAACTTATATGCTAGTATCTGCTCTCCATATTTTTCTCAAACTTGCTTTTAAAAATATTTTATTTTTGAGAGAGAGAGAGAAAAGGAGTACAAGGAGGGGAAGGGCAGAGAGACAGAGAGAGAGAGAAAG
>NW_021855859.1:0-1037 GCF_006229205.1 Suricata suricatta
AGGAGGTGGGCTGACCAGCTGCCGTGGGAGCCGGAGCCAGTTCTGAAGCGGGCAGAAGTGATGAGGCACAAGGTGTGTGCCGGCACCGGGGATCTTAATTGGCAAACCACGTGCCTGTCGCTTTTAACACTGTACTTCTGGAAACTTCTGCCTCTTGATCAAGGGACCTTGGCACTTGAGATGCAAGAGGTCCCCCCCCACATATAATAACATTAAAATGGTTTTTGAGTTCATTTCTTTTTAAAAATTTTTTTAATGTTTATTTTTGAGAGAGAGAGAGAGAGAGAGTGAGCACAGCAGGGCAGGGGCAGAGTGAGAGGGAGACACAGAACCGGAAACAGGCTCAGACTCTGAGCTGTCAGCACAGAGCCCGATGTGGGGCTTGAACTCACAGACCGTGAGATCATGATTGAGCCACCCAGGTGCCCCAAGTTCATTTTTTCAAGTTCGATGATAAGTTTTTCAGTCATCTGCTCAAAGACAGTCTCAGACGAGGCTCCTTTGTCCTGTAGGACGTTTCCTCGCCCAGCCCAGGCCCCTCCGGCTGGCGGTGAGTCAGTCGATCACCTTCTTCGGTCTTGGGGGCCCTGGAGCCCCCTGCTGGGGGAGCCCGTGTGTGGTGCCGGGTTTCTCTGGCCGCCCCCATGCCACTGGGGTCTCAGACGTGTGTCTCTCTCCCTGCTTTTCGGCCCTGGCCGGGATTGCCGGGAAACCTCACTTGCCGGGGTCAGGGGGACACGGACATTTTTCGGTACCGGGCCTCTCGACCCTCATCAAAGCAAGGCCATCTCTCAGGGTTCGGGTCAGAAGCTGTGCTGGGGTCCGAGGGGGGCGGGGGGGCCTTCCCTCCAGAGCGATGAGCGCCCCTGACCAGCGTGAGGGCTCTCCAGGCCGGGACCGCCTCCGTGCTCTTCCGGCCTGTGTGGCCTGGATTGGGTTGGGGTGAATCCCATTTCAGTGGTGGAGAAGTGGATGCTGGATGGGTCATGCGTGGCCAGGTGAGGGGGGATCAGCGGCCCCTGAGGCCAGAGCCGGGC
>NW_021855860.1:0-1037 GCF_006229205.1 Suricata suricatta
TGACGCGGGGCTCGAACCCATGAACGTGAGATCTGACCTGAGCCGAAGCCGGAGGCTTACCGGACTGAGCCACCCAGGAGCCCCTGGGTATGTTTTTTAACTAAGGGTCCTGAGGCTCACAATATTAATTTTGTGTCTACCAAGACCAAAGGTAGCAAGGGAGCTGAAACTAGAATTAACATACTTGAACCCCCAATTCCATGTTCCTGGATTATCAATTTGAGAGGTAGTACCCCGTGATGAACGGAGTACAACCCTTGTAGTCTGCATCTTGTAAAGTTAAATCCTGCTCCCCACATATATAAATGTGGGACCGCATATCATTTACTTCACATTTTTAGCTCATTTCTTACTACTACCTACTTCATAGACTTGTTTGGATTTTACACAGCCTAGTCCCTAAAAACCAGGTATCAAGTTGTGATACATAGAAGGGGCCAAAATTACTGAGCAGGGAGAGGCCCCTTTTCACCCAAAGATTCTGAAATGGTATGAGAGAAAAAGAACAAGTCAGGGGTGGGTACAACTTAGAGACCTGTGACTTTTTTTGCCCACGTGGCGGCCCTGTACTGGTTTTAGCTGGGAAGAAACATGCTCGGCACGCAGCATGAAGAAGAGATTATAAAGGAGCCTAGAGAGCAGCCGCAGAGGAACTTCCATATGATAAGATTGCATTTCTTATTCTTTTTTAAAAAGGAGTTTATGTTTCTATTTAGAGAATGACATATAGTAATGAGGTTTGTAATTCTGCCAAAACCATAAATAGAATGTGTTAAAAATAACCTCTAAAAGTTCAGGTTGCTTTCAATTCTGCAACGAAACAGTAGACATCCGGGGTGTGTGTGTGTGTGTGTGTGTGTGTGTGTGTGTGTGTGTGTAACAACCCCATTTTCTATGTACCAACTCCACACTGACAGTACTTGTCGAAAACATAACAAAACTTTTGAACTGTATGGCATTATGTTTTGGGTTTTCACCCAGTTCTTCTTTTGCTTCTTATTGACATGTAATGTACTAGAATTAAGCGTTTGATTTTT
>NW_021855861.1:0-1037 GCF_006229205.1 Suricata suricatta
CCTATTTCTACTATGTTTACAAAGAGAGCCTTCAGAGAATTTATAATGAAGAGGAGGAGAACTATAGATCAATACCCCTTTCACCTCCTTCTGTTTTTTTACCTTTTCTGTGGACACCAAAAATGCAGAGAGTTAATAAAGTTCTGGGAGCAGCCCTCAATCTGTCATGGGGGGAGTGTCAATGTATAAATACCACAGCCTCTTTACCCCTGGCTTGGGGTATATATGAGGCATTTCCCAGATAGATAAATATTTTGCCACTTGCAGAGGTAATTGCTAGATAGTTCAGGCTTTATGGTTTTCTTCCCTTCCTTCTCATCCTTTCTTGGAATCATCTCCAAAATAAACTACTTGAACTAAAATCTTTGTCTAGCGGTCTGTTTCTGGGCGAACACATACTAAGACATGGGCATAATACCTCTTCTGCATTAAATTGTTTTTTCATGTTGTAATCTCTTACTGTTCATCATTGTTAATTAGAATATCTTAGGAGTTTCAAAGCAAATAATGTTTGCTGTTATATAAGTGTATAAACTTATGTATAGTTCACATATAAGTATGTAACTTTAGGGGCACCTGGGTGGCTCAGTCATCTGGGTGTCTGACTTTGGCTCAGGTCATGATATCATGGCTTGTAGGTTTGAGCCTCGCATCGGGCTCTGTGATGACAGCTCGGAGCTTGGAGCCTGCTTTGGATTTTGTGTCTCCCTCTCTCTCTGCTTCTCCCCTGCTCATGCTCTGTCTCTGTCTCTCTCTAAAATAAACATTAAAAAATTTAAAAAATAAGTATGCAAATTTAGAGTACATAAATTCTACTCATATTCAAATAAATGATAGTAGGTTAAAGGTCAAAGAATAGGACAAAATAAACCAACGATGATGATAGAAACTAGCCATAATCTATAAGTAACCTGGCATTATTTGACCTACAGGATTCTTTCATTAGCATTGGAAAAAATCCCTGAGTCAGTTCTTAGCATCAAAATATCACTTAGATCTGTACATGTTCTCCTGAAAATCTTAGCTAAATTTTTGGT
>NW_021855862.1:0-1037 GCF_006229205.1 Suricata suricatta
CATGGGCTCCACTGAGAAGGCCTAGGAGAAACTGAGAAAGGCTTTAGTTTCCTAAAGCACACACTCAGGGCAGTGGCGGGGGAGTGGGGGTGGCGCAGGGATGATGCAGTCTGAGTTTGCTCTTCTTCCACACCCCAGATGCTGGCACACAAACGCACACGTCTTTGCCAATTAAATGACTGAACTCCGTGGTGACAGGGCAGAGAGTTAATAGGGAAAAGAGACGGGCAGGCACTGGGTGTGCAGGCCAACGGAAAGAGGATCCTGAAGTGATGCCTGGTATTTCCAAAATGGAAAACAAAGGGAGAATGGCAAGTCCAGCTAACATTAGGAAGAGAATATTAGCCGTAAGAACCTGTTTCGGAAGGCTCCTGGGTGGCTCAGTCAGTTAAGCATCCAACTTCAGCTCAGGTCATGATCTCACGGTTTGTGAGATGGGTCCCTACATCAGGGTTGGAGCCTGCTTTGGATTCTGTGTCTCTCTCTGTATCTGCCCCTCCCCAACTTGCACTCTGTCTTTGTCTCTCTCTCTCAAAATATACATAAACATTAAAAAATTTAAAAGAAAAAAAAAAGAACCTGTTTCGAATAGCCAGGCATGGGACCCAGTCACTTACCACAAAAGGCCAGGCTCCTGTCAGGGGAGTCTGGTGGGCTTGCCAGGCCCCTGGCAAGCAGGAGGGCAGCAGAGAGGAGACTGTGGCACATGCCATGAGGAAGGGGGCAAGGAACTATTAAATCAGTCACATCCGCCTGCCTGGGCGGCTGCCCCAGCTTTCCACAGTCTCTGAGGATTCAGGGAGAGATCTGTGACCTGTGGCCATTTTCCGAGCTGTGGCCCCCTCAGCCCCAGGCGCAGTAAGCATACACAATAATGCCCTGAGTCAGAGCCCACACGATCTGAGCTCCGGAGGAGAGACGGATCCGATGTGCGAACCATGAGGATTTCCTGTCCCTCAGGCCACTTCTCTGATCCCAAGACCATCCAAGCAGCCTACTACTCTCCTCAGTGCCCACTTTCACCCTTCAGTGTCACC
>NW_021855863.1:0-1037 GCF_006229205.1 Suricata suricatta
ATAGTGCTTTAAGAAATTTGGATTGGTAATTTTCCAATTACCAGCAGTTCTCAACGTTCAGATATTCAGCTATAATAATCCAAAATTATGACACACCGATGATTACATGCATATAATTGTGTAGGACATTTAGAGCAGTTCATGCAAAAAGCCTAATTTTCTTGGCCCAGATGCCCTCTGTCAATAAGGTCTAGGAAATTTCCCTCTTTGCTGTACATTGCCCCTTGGTGGTCTCTCTGGTTCATGGCGTCGGACATCACAGAATTATCTCCTGGTAAGACATTCGTGCCAATTATCAATAGCACAAGTGAACTTGAAAGCCATCAGTTGTAATATTGTGCCTTTAAATAGATTTGGCAACTAAAATGTGCGTCAAATTGTATCACTTGTGAATAACTTTATGTGGTGTCTATAAAGGCTGACGTGGTGGTAGGCAGGATATGACTTCCGGCCATCCACATCCTAATCCCTGGAAATTGTGAATGTTATCTTATATGACAAAAGGGACTTTGAAGGTGTGACTAGATTAAGGGTCGTGAGATGGGCAGACTATTCTGGATTATCAGGGTGGGTTTGATTTAATTACAACAGTCCTTGCAGGAGGGACACAGGAGGAGTCAAGGTCAGAAAAGACCATGTGACAATAGAAGCAGGGATTGAAGTGAGGCACTTTGAAGATGAAGGAAGGCGCCATTGCCAGAAAACACAAGCTAGAAGCTAAACAACACAGGGGACTAAGGTCTCTTTTAAGAGCTTCCAGAATAAAGCAGCCTCGCAAACACCTCCACTCTAGCCCAGTAAACTGATTTGGACCTCTGGCCTCGGAACTGTACAGGAATAAATCTGTTGTTTTAAGTTAGTGGCAACTGGTCACAATGGCAGTAGGAAACTGATGTTGCCTAACCACCTACCCTATTAATATAGCATTGCTGCGTCAGTCCCCCAACCTGCCTATTTTATTGTTAACACATCAATTGTAATACGCTGGAAAATAAGTGCTACTTCTGGTACATTTATTAATTAGTTCAATTTTCCTG
>NW_021855864.1:0-1037 GCF_006229205.1 Suricata suricatta
TGTTCGCTGAATAAAAAGAAGAGGCTTGATCAGATACAGTGTGCTGTCTTTACTCTCTGCGTCTCCCTCCTGCCCTCCCTCAGGATCAAGAACCTGCGAGGATTTTCTGCCCTGCTGGCCAGAGCGGGACACGACAAGTTAAGTGTCAGGCTTCTGCTCAGGTCATGATCTCATGGTTTGTGGGTTTGAGTTCTGCATTAGGCTCTGTGTTGACAGCTCGGAGCCTGGAGCCCACTTAGGGTTCTGTGTCTCCCGCTCTCTCTCTGACCCTCCCCTGATCACACTGTCTCTCTCTGTCTCTCAAAACTTAATAAAATGTTTAAAAAAGTGAAAAAATGAAAAGAGATTAAAATGGAATCTGTAGATCAATTTGGAAAGAGCTGACTTCTTTAAAATTGTGTGGCATAATTCATAATTTGGTATTCAAATGATCAGTTTTATTCATAACAGCCCCAAATTGTAAACAATATGCATGCCCATCAACAGGTTTATGGATGAAGAAATTAGGAATAAGTATGCAATGAAATACTACTCAGCACTAAAAGAGAACTAGTACATATACAAGCAAAATTAAAGGTAAATTTTACAAGCATACTAAGGAAGCCATCCACAAAACACAATAGATTTATACCCATGGTGACAGCAGGCAGATCAGTTGTTACCAGAGATTGAGGAGAAATGGATGGGATTGCCTTTAAATTGTGAGATTTTGGGGGGGGTGATAGAAATGTTTCTTATAATTATGATTGTGGTCATATTTGTCAACATTCACCTAACTGTGCACTTAAATTGGGTGCAATATATATTTTTCACCCAGGAATTCAAGGGTGAGAAAATACCGTATTGGTCATAGTTACTCATTAGACCCTATCAGCAGAGGAAGTCCATCATGGTCCTTCTGATTATGCCAAACTTCAAGGCTTGTCAACTGTCTATAAGTATTTGCCGAGACTGCTAATTAGAACAAGGAAACCATAGGGTGAGCACCATGAAATTGTTTGCTCCCTAAGGAAATTTCCCTTTTTTAATTGCCAAGG
>NW_021855865.1:0-1037 GCF_006229205.1 Suricata suricatta
GCCTAGGAAGGCGGTAACATTAAGACAAGACACTTGGGAGTTGATTGGAGGAGTGTTTTACTCTGCCCATCTTAAATATTTGTCAATGGGCTATATGATTAACAAATATATGTAACATTTGATAAATATAAAATATTTGGCAATGGGTTATAAAGGAATTTACTCTTATTTACCATTTCCTTCTTGTCTTTGTTCCCCCACATCACCTTGGAGCAGAGAGTGGTGTTGGTCTCCAGGAAACTAAATCTATAGGTTTCTGGAGGTCAGGCTATTGATTAGATTGCCTTTTTCTTGTCATTTACTAAGATATTTGTAAATGGATGGAGACTCCTGTCCAGCATGACTGTGATCTTTTATCAGTTAAATTGGTGTTTCCCTTTCCTTTGTCCTCTGGCAGCGTGGGGCGCCCCAGGAGTGTCACACACATCGCACCTTGCTGGGGGTGGGGGTATTTGCCGAGTGTCCCCTGGCCTGATGCTCCTTCAGCAGTAAGTAGGCTGTATCCTGGCCTGCTGGTGGCTGTTAGTTCCTACACCCCTTCCTAAGCCAAAGGGGCCTGAAATGACTTTCCACATGTCCCAGAAGCTATGGCTGGCTTACTTTCTCTGGGAACCCTTGGCTCTTTCTGCTTGCATTAGGACCGTTTTCAGAGATTATAAATGGTTGTGTTTTAAAAATAACTTACATTATTTTTCATTGGGACATGGGCTTGTACTGTTTCTCCAGCTGTCATGTCCTCCTACGATAATTGTTTTAATAATATTTTTAATAGATGTACCATTTGTTATTTAGTATTTTCATCTGACGGATTTTATTTTATTGAAAAATAATTAAAAATTTTTTTGATGTTTATTTATTTTTGAGAGAGATAGAGCACGAGCGGGGGAGGGGCAGAGAGAGAGGGAGCCAGAATATGAAGCAGGCTCTAGACTCTGAGCTGTCAGCCTAGATAGAGCCTGACACAAGGCTGGAACCCATGAACTGTGAGATGACCTGAGCCGAAGTTGTATGCCCAAATAACTAAGGCACCCAGGCAC
>NW_021855866.1:0-1037 GCF_006229205.1 Suricata suricatta
ATCAGCAAGCCTGCGACGGGCACGTGTGCAAACCCGAGTGTGCCTTTTTCCCACATGACTTGTCTTTCTTTCCTAGACGACTTTCCTGAACGCACTAAGATGTGCTATTTTTGCAACTCGGACGATGACTCGAGCCCCGCCTCCCGCGCAAATCCCCGCCCTTCAAGCTGGCTCTGGGGACGTGGAGACCCTCCCCCACTGTTCCTTCGGCAAACGCCGGGTTGTGGGCCTCTGCTGTGCTGCAGGGAAAGGGCGCGGGCCAGCCATGCACGGGAGGGACTCCCATGCCTTGTGGCTGGTGCGTGGCCCACAAGGACGTCTGGGGGGCCGCCCACGGGGCGAGACTCCCTGCAGTGCGGGGGGCTACTCCATGCACACAGGGGGTGTCGGTCCTGCTGCTGCGCCGGGGAATTTCAGCGAGGGGACGATTTCACGAGGCTCAGAGTTCACGTGTGTCTGTGAGCGACCGCCTACTTATGTCCCTTTGTATCTGTATGTCTCCAAACTATGACTTCTCTTATCATCCATCATCTCTGTCCATCCATCCATCCACTTATCTAACAATGTGTGCACCCATCACCTACGTATCTATCATCCACCTACCCAGCCACCCGCCCATCCACCGTACCTGCCGTCTGTCTCAGTCCATCTTTCAGCCATGTCTCTATCCTTCCATCTACCATATAGAGAGATCTACATCTGTCTATCGTCATCCATCTGTCCATCCATCCTTATATCTGTCTATCTATCCATCATCCATGTATCTATCATCTACCTGTGTATCTATCCATCTATCTGTCCATTCATCTATCTGCCCATCGCTATCTACCTATCTATCTATATCCATCCATCCATCTATCCGTCTATATATCCATCCATCCATCTATCCGTCTATATATCCATCCATCCATCCATCCATCTATATATCTATCCATCCATCCATCCGTTCATCCATCCAATCTATCTATCCATCCATCTGTCCATCCCTATATCTATCATCTATCTACCATATCTATCCATCCATCCATCCATCCATC
>NW_021855867.1:0-2049 GCF_006229205.1 Suricata suricatta
GAGTGTGCTGGAAGGCAGGGAGCAGGCCCTGCTGCACGGAGCTCCACCTTCCAGCGCCCCGCCCGGACCAGGGCCCAGTCCCTAGAATGTGTATCCGGTCCGAATATGCGATGGAGCTACCTAGGAAACTCTGATCAGCTTAACACTTACAGAATAGAGAAAATATTGAAGGAGGGCCCCCTGGCAGGAAGTTTTAAACATGGACTCAAGAAGGCTAAAGATGAGGCATTTGAAATTGTTACGGTGGACAGTGGACGTTCTGAGAAAGGCCGAGACCATGACGGGCTCCACTGGCTCAGGGTACCACTTGCAGCTGACGCTGTAACATTAGCAGGTCATGGCAGTCGTGGATAAGGAAGGAGAGAAACAGGCAAACGGCCTGGAACTTGTGAAAGCATTCTGTAGAACCGGAAAAGACAGTTGTATTCAGAAGTCACAGAATAAAAGCATACTTCTGAAAACCATCTGTGGTAGAGTTCTGAAAAACAAAATCAGCATGGTAGTATCTTTACGTAAGAAGACATGATCTATAAGAAAGATCACTCATATTAAGTAAGAGTAATGCAATGAAACCTGGATACATTCTGGAAAAAGAATTGCACCTCAAAAATGAAAATAAAAATCACACACGTTTCTAGGCAGGATGAAACTGGCAAAGAAATTAGAAAAATAATGGATAATGTTTCAAAGTTTAGAAGGAGGAAAGGTTGTGACCCAATTTTATACATAACCAAAGAGTTTTTCACTTGCAAAATCAACAAAAAAACATACTCTTAGTAAGAGCTCATAAAATGTATACTGCTTATTTCTTTTCTGGAAAAAATTATATGAACACATCAACCAATCCAGAGATGAAGCCAGACATTGCACACACGAGGAAACCATCATATTTAAGGATGAGGAGGAAACAATGAAATCCAACAAAATAGAAACAAATTTAACTAATTGTTACAAATCTGATTATAAGAAAGAATGCTCATGTTCATTGATTTTTGAAAAAGAAGGTATATAAAGTGGACAATACACATTTAATAGCAATTTAAAAACAATTTAGTATGCCAAAACTCTTGGCCATGGAAAGGGGACACTCAAAAGATCTTAAAATTAGGGAAATGCAGATTAAAATAGTTTTGGAATGTATAAGCCTAAGCAAAAATAAAATTAACAAGGGATTACATTTTCATAAGAATCTTGAGGAGGTAAAGGCAAAACTTGAGAGGAGGGAGATGTTGCCAAAGGAATAGAAATAGAAAGAACAAAATGTCCAGAATAAGACAGAGTATGTAACTGTTATAATAAATATTAATAGGTTAATTTTTTTCGTAAAAAAAAGAAGATATTGACTAGTTGACTTAAATCCATGTGTATGCTATTTATAAAAGATACAACTATTTTACACAAAAATTATATTAGGAAGATTATGAAAATATATCACTTGTATTCAGAAGAAAAGAATGTAATACTATCATATAAATTGGCATCATTACAAGTTAATAAGCTAGGTGAATGGTTTATTTTTGCATGCTAAAGGCAAGAGTACTTAAATATGAGAATGTTTGGAATACATGGAGAATTTGCTATAAATAACAATGCGGTGCTTTCATATATTTTTTCCATCTTTGACAGATCAGGGGGCAAAAGCCAATAGGAGGTCTAAATAACAGTTTATAAAATACCTATATTTTTACCTTCTACTCTATAATATGACACATTAAATTCCTACCCCTCTGGAACAGCTGTAAAACTCAGTAGACCATAAAGAAACACTCCGTATGTTTCTAAAACTTGACAAGACAGAGAGCACATGTTTTTTTTTACCACAATGCAATAAATAAATACATTAAATTTCAATTACAATTGCTACATTCCACCTCACCAAAATTAAAACCTTTTGCTCTTTGTAAGACACCATTAAAAAAACAACAAAAGGAAGTAAAACAAGTCAGAGAATGGGGAAAAAGATTCACAAATATTTCCAAGAACTTGTATCTAAAATATAAAAGAAGTCTTACAACTCAATAATATGAAGACAAACAACCCAGTTAAAAA
>NW_021855868.1:0-1037 GCF_006229205.1 Suricata suricatta
AAAAAAAAGATTTTATTTTTAAGTAATCTCTACACCCGACATGGGGCTCGAATTTACAACCCCGAGATCAAGAGTCACATCCTCCACTGACTGAACCAGCCAGCTGTCTCTTGTTTTTCATTTTTATTTTATTTTTTATATATTAATTTTTTTAATTAAAAAATTCTTGTGTATCTTTATTTTATTTTGAGAGACAGAGCGTGAGCGGGAGAGGGGCAGAGAGAGAGGGAGACACAGAAGCCGAAGCAGCTCCAGGCTCTGAGCTGTCAGCACAGAGCCCGATGCGGGCCTCGAACCACGGACTGAGAGATCATGACCTAAGCCGAAGTCGGATGCTTAAGTGACTGAGCCACCCAGGTGCCCCTAATTTAATTTTTAAGTAGGCTCCATGCCCAGTGCGGAGCCCAAAGTGGACCCTGAGCTCAAGACCTTCAGATCAGGAGTTGGATGCTTAACCGACGGAGCCACCCAAACGCCCCCATTTTTTTCATTTTCATTTTCACTTAGTTTATGTTGAGAGAGCAAACAGGAGTGGGGGAGGGTCAGAGAGGGAGAGAGCAGTGCAGAGCCCAATGTGGGCCGGACCTCACCAACCGTCAGATCATGACCTGAGCCAAAATCAAGAGTCGGACACTTAACTGACTGAGCCACCCAGGAACCCCCACCCCATTTTTCATTCTTAGATCAGTGTTTGTATGTGCATGTCCCCAGAGAACTCTGATATTGAAAAGGCTACATTAAGGCAGATGAGTTTCCATTTTAATTGATGTGAGAAAAACAACCCAATTTTATGTAAATTTTTTAAAAAAAATCTTCGTTTTGGGGGATTAAACGCAACCCCCTGCCCCAATGCAGTGCAGCGTGCAGCACTCATTCCCGACAGTGTCCCCTGGGTGAAATACGGTGGGGGGACAAACTGCGGTGTCCCTTGCCCTTTTAGTTAGAGATTTGAAATTTTTCATTTTTTATGGGTTGTAGTTTTATACCCATTAGTAGTTAAAGAATTAGATGTTGGGGCACCTGGGTGGCATGGTCAG
>NW_021855869.1:0-1037 GCF_006229205.1 Suricata suricatta
CCCCCCCCACCTTCCCATTCATCTCCAGTCTTGCCTCCCACCTTGTCGCTCCCAGAGGAAGCCATTGGAGTCTCTCTTCAAGCCCTAGCAGTTGTTTCTACTCCGAAAATGGAGGACGGCGGACAGTGCAGCTGGGCCCAGCGCCACTGTGAGGTGACAGACAGATGGTCGTTCTCGAGCCACAGGGCAGGACGGAAGTGGCAGACTCTGGAGCTGGGCAGACTTGAGATTTAAAGGTGCCTCCATCGTACATTCACTGGGTGACCTGTAGAGAGGCTCTTCATGTTTTTGTACCTCAACACATCGTCTATAAAGTAGGAATAAAAATCTCTCCTTGAGGCACCTGGGTGACCCAGTTGGTTATGCATCTGACTCTTGATCTCAGCTCAGATCATGATCTCAAGGTTCGTGAGATCGAGCCCTGTATTGGACTCTGTGCTGACAATGAGGAGCCTGCTTGGAATTCTCTCTCTCTCTCTCTCTCTCTCTCTCTCTCTCTCTCTCTCTCTCTCCCCCTCTCTCTCCCTCTCTCTCTGTCTCTGTCTCCGTCCTTCCCAGGCTTTCGCCCTCTCTTGGGTGCTCTCAAAAATAAAGAAAAATACACTTAAAAAAAAGAAAGAAAGAAAGAAAAATCTCTCCTTTGCTTGGTGTCATAAATCTAGAACTAGACTTAGCAGGACTCTGTACACAGTAGGCACCGCATTAAAGCTCCCACAGCTACTACTGACCCACCAAGGGTGTCTGACTTCCTTCCTTTCTGTCATCTGATGAATTCAGGGAGTGTCATCTAGATTTATTAATTCATTGAATTACAAGCCCTGAGGCCCTGTTTCCATCCAGAGGCTCCTGGTGCCCCGCCTCTCAGCCTGCTGACACACTGGGGCCATGGGGTGAGGGGACATCACAGGCATCATCAGATGGTACCTCTGATGAAGAGGCCAGAGACAATCTCCTTGTTATGATTCCTTGTGATTCATCACTGCTGGATGCTGACAACCACCTTGGTGTCTCCCTGGCTCTGCCTGGGGCTGGGAGCC
>NW_021855870.1:0-1037 GCF_006229205.1 Suricata suricatta
TTAGTTCTGAACTACTGGGGAAAGTGTGCCCCTCCAGGGGACATCTGACCATGTCTGGATTCATTCCAGGTTGTCACAACGAGGAGGGGCTATTGGCATCTCGTGGGTGGGGGCCAGGGATGCTGCTGGACTTCCTGCCACGTGCAGGACAGCCTCCGACTCCCCACAAAGAGTGATCGGCCCGAAATATCAAATACCTAGCTTCTCTTCCAGACCCCAGTCACATGTTCCGACCGTGGGACGGTGATTTGCACGGTGGTTCAAAGCACAGGGATGTGGAGTTTACAGAGAGAGCGAAGCATCCACGGGATACGTAGAACGTAATAGAAATGATGAAAACAGCCATGGTATTTCTTCTCTTTTCTTGGGAACATGGATGAGTGTCCGATGCATCGTTCCAGTTAACCCTCAAGATTTCTGACAGAGGTACTATTATGGTCTCCTGTTTATAGATGAGGAAAATAGAACTCAGTGAAAATAAATTCTTGTTCAGGGTCATAGTGTTGTGGAGCTGGGTCTGGCGCCATGTCGAGTCACTTGCCTTGGTGGTCTGACCTCACTCTACAACACCCCTCTCGTGCCTTCTACTGACAGATTGAAATTTCCAACCTGGACAGACGTCTTTTCATTTCTAAGCTCGTCTTACCCACCCTTCCTGGTTCTCCAGGAGCCTTCCCCACCTCCCGGGGCCTTCACTGACCGCTCTTTCCTGTCCGTCTCTGGTAGGGGTCTGTGCATGGTCCGAGAGAGTCCGAAATCTAGAGGGGACCTTCAAAGTCCGAGGCCAAGAGATTGTGCAGGAGCTCCCGTCGGAATCGAGAGCGCTGGGGAATAAATCACCTTGGGGCTTCTCCCAGGGATGCACTGTCACACCCCAATAAGCGGTGGTAAGAGCACACCTGCCACTCCCCTAATAATTTTTAGCAGAAAGGGAAACTGAGGCCCGGAGAGGGGAAATGAACAGAGACCAGCACCCAGGTCTCCTGATAGCTAGTCCAGATTTCAATACTCAGCGTGAGGCCTCTTGATTTCTGTCT
>NW_021855871.1:0-1037 GCF_006229205.1 Suricata suricatta
GAGCTTAAAAGTGGAAAATACTATAAATATTGTAAGTATACTGTAAATATCTCTAAGATAAATTCACATCACCCTGACTTTTATGTTTAGAAAATCTAAAAATAGTTCACTGGTGGAAAAAAATGCCTCAGGGGCATGTTGATAGAGCATTCAACTTTGATCTCTCAGAGTTATGGGTTCAAGCCCCATGCTGAGTACAAAGATGGCTTAAAAATATTAACCAGAAATTGGTCAAAAATGCAAAAAAGGCAAAGTAAAAGTATGTTAACGTCTATAATCAGCTATTAATGTATCTGTCCTGGGGGGGAATAAAAGGAAAGAAAAAAAAGGAGACACTCAGTGGGTGGGGAAAAAAAATAAAATAAAAATAAATAGGGGCGCCTGATGGCTCAGTCCACTGGGCATCTGACTCCTGATTTTGACTCAGGCCATGATCTCACGCTTCAGGAGAACCTGCTTGAGATTCTCTCTCTTCTCTCTCTGCCCCTCCTCCTGCTTGTGCTCTCTCTCACTCAAAATAAATAAACATTTGAAAAATAAAAGTAATAAATAAATAATAAGTTATCTACCCCCTCCTGGAAGGTATTGCTAGCCCTATTTCAACCCTAAGGGTTCCAAGATACCCATATTCTAACTTAACCCTGTTCCCTTCTACCTGGCCAGGCAAACTTACACACCAGACTCAAGCTGAGATCAACTTGGTGCCCTCCTCACATCTTAACCAGCGATTCAAAAAAACAACAACAACAACACATAAGGGGTGCCTGAGTGGCTCAGTCAGCTAAGCGACCAATCCTTGATTTTGGCTCAGATCATGATCTCACGGGTTCCTGGGATCAAGCCCAAAGTCAAGCTCTGCACTGACAGCAGAGTCTGCTTGGGATCCTCTCTTCTCTCTCTCTCTCCCTCTCTCTCTCTCTCTTCCTTGGCTCACACACTCTCTTTCTCAAAAAATAAATTAACTTAAAAAAATTTTTTCTAAGGGGCCTGGGTAGCTCAGTCAGTTAAGCGTCCAACTTCGGCTCAGGTCATGATCT
>NW_021855872.1:0-1037 GCF_006229205.1 Suricata suricatta
TTGGTGGCTGTGACACATGCATGAGGATCACTAAGGACATGTCCAGAAATGTACCAAAAGTACTAGATATGGTGAAATCCTACAAAGTGGACAAAAGACAGGGACAAGAAGCAGGTTGAAGACCAATGGACTAAATAAGACTATTGTTAATTACTGAGTTGTGGCTTTTTAGGCAGCATGATTTTCTATTTATGATGTTATAATACTCACTTTAAAATGTGGTTTCCTTTCCTGGTTTCCCCATCTTCCTGAACTAATATATGTAAAGTGCTCAAGTCCTACCCTTAGATGCTCCTCTTTTTCCATTTACACCTAAGACTTAGGGGATCTCACCCAGAATTATGGCTTTTTTAAATGCTTGTTTTTATTTATTTTGAGGGGAGAGGGGCAGAGAGAAGGAGAGAACCCCCAAGCAAGCCCAGCACTGTCAACATGGAGCCTGAGGTGAAGCTTGATTCCATGAATCATGAGATCAGGACCTGAGCCAAAATCAAAAGTCAGACGCTCAACTGAATGAGCCACTGAGGCACCCCAAGAATCATAACTTTTCACATGATCATTCCTAAATACTACTGTTTTCATACCCAGGTCACTTCCTGATTGTTGCAGGGATGAGGGGCCACATATGGCCAGACAGCTCCTGTGCCCTGAGTGGGGCACTCTGGTGTCATCCCTTCCTCAGAACCACACATGGGATCAGACTGAGGCCAGACATCAGCTGAATCCACATTTTTGCCTGGCTTCTTTCCTCATCCTGTCTTGCTTCTCTCACTTTCTTGCAGATATCACCTGAGAGCTTTCCCTGACTAAATCACGATACCAGAATCTCTGCCTCAGGCTCTGCTTCTAAGAAACCTGGCTTAGGGACCATCTATAGACTCAGACCCTCAAATTTACATCTCCTGCCTAGGCCTCTCCTCTGACATCCTTATCAACATGTCCAGTTGGAAGCATCTCACTAAATGTCTATGGCAGCTCCTGGTTGCTCTTGCTTTGCCAAAACTGCTCCTCTTGGTGTTTCCCCCATCTCCCTGCAT
>NW_021855873.1:0-1037 GCF_006229205.1 Suricata suricatta
CCCAGACCTGGTATCATCCATTTCTCCAAAGAATCCGACTTCCTTTTAGTAATATTCAGGACCACAATCTGGGAGCTGGAGGGGCTCATTACTACTCGTTAAGTCATGGCTTCTGGGCCTTTTCAGTGGCTGGAGTTAAGAAATATGTTGTTGTTTTGCTTTGTTTTTGTTTTTTTTTGTTTTCAGATAAAATACGTCATGAGTTTCAAATTCAGGACTACATAATTTTCTTAACTTTATCAGTTGTCCATCTGTATGCCCCTTCCCCCTTGCCCAAAATGGTGATTCTCACTGACATCAACCTGATTTCTCATTTGCCTTACTGTGCAAATAAAGCCTTACCTGCGTAAGATTTCCAGAATAACAAGGCCCAAACTACATGACTGAAAGGATTTCAGATTTTTCTTTGCTTGGCTTTGTCTTATGTGTTTGTTTGGTTCCCTTAGGGATTAACGCACCCCCTCCCAGGATATAGCATCAAATCACTATGTTCTAAACCAACTTAAAATAATTCCTCTTCATACGTGCCACCAATTCAATTCACAGATTCGTTTGTTTCTTCTTGCTTTAATTTTTAGCATTGGCTTTTTAGTTTAATTTTGTTCTATAATCATGTAAAATATTTAGGTAGTTTCAAAATCAATTCTATAAATTAGGTCATATAGGCCCCTCAATCTTTTTTCTGCCCTCTCTCATAAATCTAAGCTTGTGGTTTATTTTTTGATATCAGAGGAAAAGATTAACCAATGACTTAAGACTTTTCATGAAATGAATAGTAGCATATTTCACTCACATGTCTATACCTGGCTCTTTGTACTCAATAATATACTTGAGAAATCATTTTGAAAGAGTCAACAGAGGTCTTTTTCATTGTTTTCTATAACTGCATTAGACAGTGGATGTTCCTGTGTGGATATGTTTCGGTTTGTGCCGATGTATGTTAGTTTATTTGATCAGCTCCCTCCTGATGGGTATTTGGATTGTTTCTCATTTTATGCTATCAAAATAGTGCTATTATAAATAACACCTTGAGTGAA
>NW_021855874.1:0-1037 GCF_006229205.1 Suricata suricatta
TTATATTAGCTGGTGGTTTGTTGCATGGTTTTTGCTTTTCTGTTTTTGGATTTTTTAACCCACATAACCGTACCTCTAACCTTGTTGGTAAAATTCGTTGAGTCTTGAGAGGATAGGAAAGCCTTTCTTCCACCCCCATCCCTGGGATATCCCTTCCCAATCTCCTATGATGCCGGGAAGTCCGTTAGAGAGCCCCTGTGTTAGCGTGGATGCATGGATTAGCATGCAGATACGTGCAGGACAGACATGACATGAGGCGCGTATCAGTAATTGAAATCACAGCCCGAGCCAGCTGATTGGATCCCACCCAGCAGGCTGCCAGAATGGAGATTTCTGTCAGAGAAGAGAAAGGATTGGGGAAGGTAGGTTGCAGGATCTGTGTGACAGGGAGGGAGGTGAGAGGCGAGAACTCCAGACACCACCCACTCCCCAGAAGGCCAAGCCGGGAAAGGTGAATGACTTGCAGGAAAGATCTTGAGTTCAGAAAGCTGAGAGGAGAGAAAACCAAAGACTGACTGCCAAAAGTGCTACCTTCCAGAGTGTCCTCATCCTCAGTATTAAAGTATAGCGATAGTATTGCCTTCCTCCTTTTCTTCCTTCCTTCCTCTTTCTTCCCTCCCTTCCTCCCACCCTCTTTTTCTCCCTTCCTGGCATCCTCTTTTTCTTTCTTCTCCCCTTCCTCCCTCCCCTCCTCTCTTCCTCCTGCCTCTCTTCCTCCTGCTTCTCTTCCTCCCTCCCTTCCTCCCTCCCTTCCTCCCATCCTCATTTTCCCCCTTCCTCCATTCCTTCCTTCCTTTCTCCTCTCCTTCCATCCTCCATTCCTCCCTCCCTTCCTTCCTTCCTTCTTCTTCTCCTTCCTTCCTCTGTCCCTTTCATCTTTACTTCCTCTCTCCCCTCTCTCCTTCCCTCCCCTCCCTACTTCCTTCTTCCTTCTTCTTCTTTGCATAATATCATTCTTTTGCCAGTGTTTATCAAAAGCCTGCCATGTGCCAGGCACTTCCCCGTGTGCTGGCGTGTGATGATGAGCACAGCAGACA
>NW_021855875.1:0-1037 GCF_006229205.1 Suricata suricatta
ATTTTATGCTTTCTTATATTTCATTTTTCCAACAAACATTCCACCTTTTTATTCCTAAGACTTGGTAGTTGACTCAGTGTTCATTAATTTGACAAACTTTTCTTAAGCACTTTTCTTAAACATTACTATGAACAATATTCAAACTGGGCATGAGGGAAACAAAGTAGTAAAACATGGATCTTATTTTTAAGAGACTGATAAACTACTAAGGTGAGCCAGCTATATGAATAAGTTAGTGGAATAATATACTTAAAATATAAGATAAAATTATATGCATAAGAGAAGAAAATGCAAAGAGGGTATTATTAGTGTACCTCTGCTAAAAAATAGGTGATTCGTGCATTCTCCTGAATAAGGTTTACTACAGATTTACTGTAACAAAGAGCTCCTCTAACTCAATAGCCTTCATGAACAAAAATTATTTTCTCTCATATTATAATTCTTTGCAGAGTGTCTACAGATCTTTAACACAACATGAATATGAAGTAGAAGCTTCTATTGGGGCATGCTGCCTCCATGTTGGGTAGGAAAGGCATGGTATAATCATGTAATGGATTTAAATTTTCTTTTAGGAACTAACACATATCCCTGCCACTCATATTTCATTGGTCAAAGCAAGTCAACTACCTATGTTGATAGATCAAAAAGCCTAATCTTACATAAAAGAAATCAGTAGAAGGAGACCAGTCAGAATGGGACAGTAAATGTTTTGAACAAGAAACACATAGATACACCCCTGGCTCCAACCAAGAAGAAATAAAGCAGTTAAAAATGTATAGTAAAAGTGCTTTATTTTTGTTAAAAAGCTTTATTTTTATTTAAGTAAAGGACTATTTTTTAAGGCATAGGCATTTATCCACATATATAGTAAAAGCATCATTGGCTAGAAATGTGTATTAAATAATCAGTTTCTATGTGAGGAAAGTTGAAAAATTTTGTTGAAAAATAATTTCCTATTTCCACCTTCAATCCATCCCAGAAATAAATACTTAGAAATTGAAACTGGCCACAAGGAGAGCCAGTTTATCAGGATCACA
>NW_021855876.1:0-1037 GCF_006229205.1 Suricata suricatta
CGCTCACCCACCCACCGAGTGCCCAGCGAGAGGGCCGGTTGACCGGAGGCCGAGTCACAGGGGCGCAGCCGGTGACCAGGCGACCAGGAGGGCGCGGCCCGGCCCCTGGCTCAGGCGGGACGTTCACACACAGCGTTCAGACGCCCGAGGAGAGGAGTCTCCTCCAGGTGAGCGTGGTGGCGGAGAAGGGCTTCGGGGCGCCAACGGGAGGAAACAGCGGGGCTCCATCCAATGCCCTGGGGGCAGGGAGCGGTGGTGGTGGTCCGTGGGTGCCCGTGCTGTCTGGGCCGGTTGGTGTCCCATTAAGTGACCCCGGAACGGCGGGTGGGAGGGGTGGTGTGGGCTCTACCGTACAGCTGGGTCTCAGGGGCTGTGAGCTACCCCCTGGGCCCAGCGAGGAGGGGCTGCGTCCAGACACGGAACCCCGTCCTTCCCAGGGCCCCCACCCTGCCAGGAGGCTGCAGGGCCCCCGAGGGCCAAGGGCCACCCTCGGGGACGAAGAATGAGTCTGTGGAGCAGGCTGGGAAGTGTCTGGGGGGGGTGTGGATGGGAGGGGGTAGGGGGAGCTTGCCTCCCTGGGGAGCACCTCTCATTAGGGGCTGCTGCCCTTGGCAAATTCGGTGAGGCCCCAAAGTGGGGAGGGTCTGCGGTGGGCCGGGCAGCTCCAGACTGTGTCACCAGAGCCATCCGGTGTCTGTTTTCACACCTCTCAGGTGGAGGCCCCAGAGCCCGGGAGAGACGGGGGCCTGGTGCACGCAGCCCCCCTCTCCTTGCCCCCCCAAACTTGCAATGAGCCCTGCTCACCAGGCAGGAGTGGGAGGGGCCGGTCACAACGGGGGTCTGAGGGGGCACTGGCCGCCCCAGGTCAGAGCCAGGGCATTTAGAAGCCAACCACAAGCTGACGAACTTGGGAGCATTGTTCATGGTTTTAGCTCATTCATGGACAACCAAGAATGGGGTGCAGAGAAGAGTCATCTGAGAGGGTCCTGTGATGCAGCGGACACGGGGGGGTCAGGGAGGGCAGAGGCTGGCACAGC
>NW_021855877.1:0-1037 GCF_006229205.1 Suricata suricatta
CAATGGGGCGCGGTCCCCAGCCGCGCAGGCCACCCGGGGGGAGCCCACAAAGCCTCCTGGGAGGGCGCTGGATAGCCGGTTTTCTAGAAGTTGTTCTCCTAGATTCAATCTCCCTGTTAGAGCTGCTGACACGTGTAACACGGCCTTAGACGCCTTGCTCTTCACTACAAGATACCGAATGACTCCTGGCCGTGCGCCAGGCACTTCGCTAGATGTTGGGAACGGGGTGGTGAGGCAGCAGTAATATCTGCCTCCAGGAAGTTTATAATCTGAAAATCATCGTTGCTGGTATCTGTATCTCTCTATCGTGTCTCTGTGCCTACCTATATCCTCATCTCTCTCACGATGATGATGCATTATTTACATTAAGCAATAATACAAAGTGATAACATTGTGTTATTTAAAAGTTCACAAAGATTAAGAATAAAATTATTTGCTTTTTGGAGTGTATACACAGCACATTTTCAGAGAATAAGTGCACACACACGCCCACACACAAACACATTAGTCTCAGAGGAAGTGCACGGGTATGTGGAGTCAGAGGGCCTTTGCACAGGGACCTCACTGCTCCGTCCTCAATCTTGCAGGCTGAGGTGCGCCCGGGAGGCTGAGGTGCACACAGAGCCACACGAGATGACATTTTGGGAAAAGGCTCGGAACTCCGCTTTCCTACAAGCTTTCTAGGTGACCATGTTGGAGGTCCTTTAGAACTCACATTTTCATTTTTGCTTGCAAATATTGTCTCCTTAGACCAACTTTGGAAACGGAATTGTCTGAATATTTTTATCTAAAGGGATCACTGGACTTTAAGCAGCATGTTGTCCAGGGACGGAAATTAGTTTTGATGTCATTGAAGAAATATCTTTTTTTCTATTGCTTCTTTGTTGTGTGTTTTTTTAAGTGGAATTTTCAGTACAACCAGCAGATTTATTGTTTGCAATAATCATTTATTGTGTAATAATCATTTTATTCCGTAATTTTAACACACATTGTCTAATCAGTCCCTTGAGGGGTACTTAGTTTTAGGCAGTTTTTTT
>NW_021855878.1:0-2049 GCF_006229205.1 Suricata suricatta
TTGTACTTCATGGACAAAAATATCTCCTCACATTACCCTACTGTTATAGACTACATTAACTTTTAACCTTTCTTTTACTCACTGCTTTGTTTCTGTTTTCTCTGAGATCTATATTTTTATTCTTTTGTTATGATTCTTCTCTTTAACATAGGAACATTTATTTAAATATCTAGTGACATCACAGTGGCACTGTGGCACTATGCCACTTTTACAAGTGTTTACAAGTGAAGCTAAAAAAAAAGCATGCATGCACGTTAAGGAATGTCCACTGGGGAATTCATGTAGCACAGTCTGATGGCAAACAGCCATATTGGTAGTAGTTCCAACTGCCAGTATCTATATTAATCAGAATGGTCTATGCCTAACAAATATTCCCAAAGTTTTCATGGCTCAACACTATGGGGCTGTGTGTCCACTGCAAGTCAAATGATCTGTTGTGTAGCTGTGCTCCTCAAAATGACTCAGCCACCAAGGTTGCTTTCAGGCTAGTTCCCTATTCCTAACACTCTACTTCCATGGTCACCACTTCCCTTCACAGCCCATTGGCTAGAAGCATGCATTCATTCTCTCTTTATCTCTCTCTCCCTAAATAAACTTACATTTTTTTAACATTTATTCATTTCTAAGAGACAGAGCATGAGCAAGGGAGGAGCAGAGACAGATGGGGAAACAGAATCCAAAGCAGGCTCCAGGCTCTGAGCTGTCAGCACAGAGCCTGACACAGGGCTCGAACCCACTGACTACAAGATCATGACCTGAGCTAAAGTTGGACGCTTACCCGACTGACCCACTCACGTGCCCCTAAATAAAGTTTTTAAAAATTAGATCCTTGAACTGGAATTTAGTTGCCAAATTTATTCATTAATCAGAAACATAAGAGTTTCTATAACATAACTAGAAATACAAAAGAAATAAGAGGCTTCTACTCTAAAAGACAAGACAGCAATTCATTATAGTAAGTGCTATGTGCATAAGCATGGGGGCTCCTCAGGACAGATACTTAGCTGGCTGGCTGTAACCATTATTCATTCTGACTGAACTGTTCTCTGTTTTGATTGCTTGGTGCCTATACCATAGCAGGTGACAAATATCTTCAATAGCAAGCCCTGGGGCCATTATAACAGATGAGAAGGCCATCTACCTAAGTGTCCAGCTTGTTCAATAACTGCAAGGAATATACTAGACCTGTGGCCTGGAGTGAAAAATGGAGACTGGCAATGGAGGAGACTAGAGAAATGTGGTCAGATGATAAGGGTCTTCTATTTTATCTTTGGGTAAATGGAGAACTATTGAAGGGATTTTCATCAAAAGGGCAAGATGTCAAGCAGATAGTATAAGGCCATTTCCAGAATACAAGAAAGAGAGAGCAAAGTTAAACATAATGAGGATAGAGTAAATTAGACAAATTTGAGATATTAAGAAGGTGGAATTTAAAGTGTGTTGTGATTACTGGATGTGAGTAAGGCAGAATGAAGGAAGGTAGGGGAGGGAAGCTTTCAAGGATGACCTTCAGATTCCCTGTGTGGCAAGTAGGAGGATGGTTTCTACCAAAGGCACAACCCTGGCTGTCCTGTGGCAACTGGCCACTGCAAGGCAGAAAATCAGCAGTAGCAGCTCAGTTCCAGCTGAGATAGCCAAAGATGACAGGACATGGTGCTCAGGTCCGGCTTGGATGGAGAACAGAAATTAAGGAGTTTAGGCAGGTGAGCAGACTATTGCCACCTCTCCCCCTATCCTCTGCTACCAGCAATACAAAGACTTGAAGACTACAATTATTGTAAGAGAGTAGTGTTAGACATGCTCATGTTGCACAGTGTTGTAGAAGTAAAGGACATGGTGTTTTCTGCAGGGGACTTGTGTAAATAGGAGCAAAATGTGGAGAATTTGAGTCCAGCTGGAGACAACCAAAGTCACCAGGAAAAACAGAACCTAAGTCCTGGGCATTACTCCTTCCCCCAAGGAATACTTTATTAGCCTTTCTATGCCAATAAAAGGTACCCATTAGAGCAAGATTTCAAGAAAGCCAACAGGCTAGGATGTCGTAACCAG
>NW_021855879.1:0-1037 GCF_006229205.1 Suricata suricatta
AGATCATGACCTGAGCCGAAGTTGGACGCTTAACTGACTGAGCTACCCAGGCCCCTTAGAAAAAATTTTTTTAAGTTAATTTATTTTTTGAGAAAGAGAGTGTGTGAGCCAAGGAAGAGCGAGAGAGAGAGGGAGAGAGAGAGAGAAGAGAGGATCCCAAGCAGACTCTGCTGTCAGTGCAGAGCTTGACTTTGGGCTTGATCCCAGGAACCCGTGAGATCATGATCTGAGCCAAAATCAAGGATTGGTCGCTTAGCTGACTGAGCCACTCAGGCACCCCTTATGTGTTGTTGTTGTTGTTTTTTTGAATCGCTGGTTAAGATGTGAGGAGGGCACCAAGTTGATCTCAGCTTGAGTCTGGTGTGTAAGTTTGCCTGGCCAGGTAGAAGGGAACAGGGTTAAGTTAGAATATGGGTATCTTGGAACCCTTAGGGTTGAAATAGGGCTAGCAATACCTTCCAGGAGGGGGTAGATAACTTATTATTTATTTATTACTTTTATTTTTCAAATGTTTATTTATTTTGAGCGAGAGAGAGCACAAGCAGGAGGAGGGGCAGAGAGAGAAGAGAGAGAATCTCAAGCAGGTTCTCCTGAAGCGTGAGATCATGGCCTGAGTCAAAATCAGGAGTCAGATGCCCAGTGGACTGAGCCATCAGGCGCCCCTATTTATTTTTATTTTATTTTTTTTCCCCACCCACTGAGTGTCTCCTTTTTTTTCTTTCCTTTTATTCCCCCCCAGGACAGATACATTAATAGCTGATTATAGACGTTAACATACTTTTACTTTGCCTTTTTTGCATTTTTGACCAATTTCTGGTTAATATTTTTAAGCCATCTCTGTACTCAGCATGGGGCTTGAACCCATAACTCTGAGAGATCAAAGTTGAATGCTCTATCAACATGCCCCTGAGGCATTTTTTTCCACCAGTGAACTATTTTTAGATTTTCTAAACATAAAAGTCAGGGTGATGTGAATTTATCTTAGAGATATTTACAGTATACTTACAATATTTATAGTATTTTCCACTTTTAAGCTC
>NW_021855880.1:0-1037 GCF_006229205.1 Suricata suricatta
GGAAAGAGATAGGGGGTTGGGAGTAGAACACTGATCATGGTGAGCACTGAGTACTGTATAGAACTGTCAAATCATTATATTGCACTAAAACTAACATATTGTACTGAACTAATGTAACCCTGTATATTACTTATACTTCAATTAAAAAAATTTAAAAGATAAACATAAAAATCGATCCCTCATATGACCGTCACATTCCCTTTTCATGACCCTGTCCCTTTTTTAAAAATTTATATTAGAGAGGGGGGTTGAGGGAGAGAAAGAAGGAGAGAAAATCCCAAGCAGGTTCTGTGCTGTCAGTGCAGATCCCAGTGGGGGGGCTTGATCCCACGAACCTGGGAGCAGGACCTGAGCTGAAATCAAGAGTTGGACGCTTAACCAGCTAAGGCATGCTGGTGCCCCTATGAGCCATTCTGTTTTTAATACCTCACATTTGACATGAAAAATGCATATTAATCTAATAATCCAACAGTAAGTTAAATGGGCTGCTCTCATCAGAAGTAGAAATGAAAAGAAGCTTGCAAAATAATTGTGTCATCCGGCTCAGAATAAACATAATCTTGAGAATGAATTAGTCACCACCCTATACTGCCTATTAAACATCTACATGAGCTTCTTTAGTCCTGTGCTGAGTGCCAGGAACTCCTTTCCTGGTTATAGGAAGTTAAAGAATTCTTATGGTCTTCGTCAGTGCTGGGCCTTAACGGGAATTAACACTGATGTTGTCTATAATAATTATGTTTTTAGTTTTGCTTCAGTTTTCTTTTCATCATACAATTGATGGAATCTGACCCAAAGGATGGATAGAAAACATAGGTGTAGATATGGTTGCATGGAGAGAGATTTGCATATTGACAATTCATATTCTGCGAAATTTAATTGTTTTTCTTCTGGGACATAGTAAGATTTAGAGCTGCGAATTTTTCTTAAAATAATTTTTGTCCACATTATCAATCTATATTGTTACAAATACCAGAATAATGAATTCATTTAGACTTTTGTTATGTATTTCTGATAATTTTTTCTGATAAAGTTAC
>NW_021855881.1:0-1037 GCF_006229205.1 Suricata suricatta
TCTCATAAGACATGTTTTAGACGATTACTCATCTCAGAATTCTGGATGGTAGCTTTCTAGGGTCAATGGGATGGAGGAAACCATAAATCAGATGTAGGTTATTGTTAAGACTGAGCTTCTGTGTCAGATGGTGGTTTATGGACACTTACTACTTCATTAAGTTGTAATACATAAATAATAAAACTAGGACCACTGATGAGAGTGTGTCATGAACCAAAAATTATCAACCCATTTCTGGGTTGTATCTAAAAACCAAAGGGAGACAAAAATACATTATACCAAATCCTGCCTAACTGATGATAAAACAGACAGCACATTTGCATATTCAGCAATTACACGCAATATATACTTATTTATTTTTAATAATATTTGTTCACTATATTTTTTGAGGGTTGACTGATTTTTTTTTTTAATTTTTATTTGAGTAGAGTTGACGCAATTTACATTCGTTTCAGGGGTACAACATTGTGATTCAACTTCTCTATACTATGCTCTGCTCAACACAAGTGTAGCCATATCTGTCGCCATACAATGCTATTGCAATACTGTTGACTGGACTTCCTATGCTACACCTTTTATTCCTGTGCCTTATTCATTCCATAACTGGAAGCCCGTATCTCCCATTCCCTTTTGGCCATTTTACTCAACCCCACACCCCTTCCTCTGCCAACCATCAGTTTGTTCTCTGTATTTATTGGTCTGATTCTGATTTTTGTTTGTTTAGTCATTTGTTTTGTTTTTTAGATTCAATAAGTATTTATTAAACATCTCCTAAGGGGTAAGGCACTGAGCAATCCTTTGGTTACCATAATCAAGAGAGACATGGCCTGTGGCCTATAGGCATTGGAGAATCACCTTTATCTTTCAGAATTCAGAAATTATATTTAAATATATGGACCATCTCAAATGTGTTAAAACCATATACATAGTAGTTCTCTTATGCATCCCATTGCTGGTTATCAAACAAAAATGAAAAGCAACAATAAAATCGATTAGAAAGTATACCAATTTTAGCTTGATTATGGGCACTTGTTAAA
>NW_021855882.1:0-1037 GCF_006229205.1 Suricata suricatta
TATATATATCTTTGAAATATATCTTTTTTTTATATTTTGAGAGAGAGAGAGAGAGAGAGTGCAAGTGAGCATGAACAGGGGAGGGGCAGAGAGAAGAAGAGAGAGAATCCCAAACAGATTCCACACTGACAGTGCAGAGCCTAACGAGGGACTCAAACTCACAAACCATGAGATCATGACTTGTGCCGAAACCAAGAGGTGAATGCTTAACCAACTGAACCACCCAGGTGCCCCTGAAATATATCTTTGTACTTAATATCTTAATAAAAAAATAAGTCTGATAATCTGACAACTTGCAATTGCACAAAGACACAATCAGACTTTTGTAATCTTGATCCCAAGGAAACTGAGGCATTCAGTTAGCATAGTCTCCAGCTACGTGCCAAGAACTATTACAAATATTACCTAAAACATTGTTGCCCTTGCCCTTTTTAAATCATATTTTTCAGAGGGTACCTGGGTGGCCAACTTCAGCTCAGGTCATGTTCTCATGGTTTGTGAGTTCGAGCTCCGTGTTGGGCTCTGTGCTAACAGCTCAGAGCCTGAAGCCTGCTTCGGATTCTGTGTCTCCTTCTCTCTCTGCCCTTTCCCTGCTCGTGCTATGTCTTTCAAAAGTAAATAAATGTTAAAAAGAAATAATACATAAATCATATTTTTCTTATATCTTGAAATGGTAAATAATTAGTTAAATCTAATTCCCCTCTCCATTTAAAATTCTTCTTAGGTGATACAGGATGGGACCTAGTATTTATTATACACCTACGATGTGGTAAAAATGGGTTAGATACTTTACATGACATTTAATTGTTATAGCAACCCTGCGTGGCAGAAATTATTACACTCATTTTACGGATGAGAAAACTAGAACTCCAAGGAGAGAAGTATTGTTCAGTGTTACATAGAAAATGAGGATTCAAATACAAGTTTGCCTAATTCTAGATTCTATGGTCGTTCTGATGCACCGTGGTATTTGTCACCGAGGAATAATTATATAATGGGGGTAAATAGCAATAAGCACTTGAAGGGAATGATTTTTG
>NW_021855883.1:0-1037 GCF_006229205.1 Suricata suricatta
TTGGTGGCTGTGACACATGCATGAGGATCACTAAGGACATGTCCAGAAATGTACCAAAAGTACTAGATATGGTGAAATCCTACAAAGTGGACAAAAGACAGGGACAAGAAGCAGGTTGAAGACCAATGGACTAAATAAGACTATTGTTAATTACTGAGTTGTGGCTTTGTAGGCAGCATGATTTTCTATTTATGATGTTATAATACTCACTTTAAAATGTGGTTTCCTTTCCTGGTTTCCCCATCTTCCTGAACTAATATATGTAAAGTGCTCAAGTCCTACCCTTAGATGCTCCTCTTTTTCCATTTACACCTAAGACTTAGGGGATCTCACCCAGAATTATGGCTTTTTTAAATGCTTGTTTTTATTTATTTTGAGGGGAGAGGGGCAGAGAGAAGGAGAGAACCCCCAAGCAAGCCCAGCACTGTCAACATGGAGCCTGAAGTGAAGCTTGATTCCATGAATCATGAGATCAGGACCTGAGCCAAAATCAAAAGTCAGACGCTCAACTGAATGAGCCACTGAGGCACCCCAAGAATCATAACTTTTCACATGATCATTCCTAAATACTACTGTTTTCATACCCAGGTCACTTCCTGATTGTTGCAGGGATGAGGGGCCACATATGGCCAGACAGCTCCTGTGCCCTGAGTGGGGCACTCTGGTGTCATCCCTTCCTCAGAACCACACATGGGATCAGACTGAGGCCAGACATCAGCTGAATCCACATTTTTGCCTGGCTTCTTTCCTCATCCTGTCTTGCTTCTCTCACTTTCTTGCAGATATCACCTGAGAGCTTTCCCTGACTATATCACGATACCAGAATCTCTGCCTCAGGCTCTGCTTCTAAGAAACCTGGCTTAGGCACCATCTATAGACTCAGACCCTCAAATTTACATCTCCTGCCTAGGCCTCTCCTCTGACATCCTTATCAACATGTCCAGTTGGAAGCATCTCACTAAATGTCTATGGCAGCTCCTGGTTGCTCTTGCTTTGCCAAAACTGCTCCTCTTGGTGTTTCCCCCATCTCCCTGCAT
>NW_021855884.1:0-1037 GCF_006229205.1 Suricata suricatta
CGCTCACCCACCCACCGAGTGCCCAGCGAGAGGGCCGGTTGACCGGAGGCCGAGTCACAGGGGCGCAGCCGGTGACCAGGCGACCAGGAGGGCGCGGCCCGGCCCCTGGCTCAGGCGGGACGTTCACACACAGCGTTCAGACGCCCGAGGAGAGGAGTCTCCTCCAGGTGAGCGTGGTGGCGGAGAAGGGCTTCGGGGCACCAACGGGAGGAAACAGCGGGGCTCCATCCAATGCCCTGGGGGCAGGGAGCGGTGGTGGTGGTCCGTGGGTGCCCGTGCTGTCTGGGCCGGTTGGTGTCCCATTAAGTGACCCCGGAACGGCGGGTGGGAGGGGTGGTGTGGGCTCTACCGTACAGCTGGGTCTCAGGGGCTGTGAGCTACCCCCTGGGCCCAGCGAGGAGGTGCTGCGTCCAGACACGGAACCCCGTCCTTCCCAGGGCCCCCACCCTGCCAGGAGGCTGCAGGGCCCCCGAGGGCCAAGGGCCACCCTCGGGGACGAAGAATGAGTCTGTGGAGCAGGCTGGGAAGTGTCTGGGGGGGGTGTGGATGGGAGGGGGTAGGGGGAGCTTGCCTCCCTGGGGAGCACCTCTCATTAGGGGCTGCTGCCCTTGGCAAATTCGGTGAGGCCCCAAAGTGGGGAGGGTCTGCGGTGGGCCGGGCAGCTCCAGACTGTGTCACCAGAGCCATCCGGTGTCTGTTTTCACACCTCTCAGGTGGAGGCCCCAGAGCCCGGGAGAGACGGGGGCCTGGTGCACGCAGCCCCCCTCTCCTTGCCCCCCCAAACTTGCAATGAGCCCTGCTCACCAGGCAGGAGTGGGAGGGGCCGGTCACAACGGGGGTCTGAGGGGGCACTGGCCGCCCCAGGTCAGAGCCAGGGCATTTAGAAGCCAACCACAAGCTGACGAACTTGGGAGCATTGTTCATGGTTTGAGCTCATTCATGGACAACCAAGAATGGGGTGCAGAGAAGAGTCATCTGAGAGGGTCCTGTGATGCAGCGGACACGGGGGGGTCAGGGAGGGCAGAGGCTGGCACAGC